>NC_057761.1:31111134-31277290 GCF_010389155.1 Erigeron canadensis | reverse complement strand
AGACCTGGCGGAAATTGATATTGGAGGAAATCACCACTGGAGTTTCATTATGTCTCCAGTAGTTGAGGTTAAGGCTTCCTCCAACGTTCCAGTGGTGATGGTACCACGGACTGACCCATCCTTTAGAGAAAAGGAGATGGATGAGCAGTCCTCAGAAAGAGAGGCAGTGTACCAGAACTCACACAAGTAATCATGGAATAGCTTGTGTGGATTCAAGAGAAGGCATCGCTGAGGGGAGAAATCCGAAGAAAGGATTGGATTCTCCCGATAAAGAGTCAGCGGCCTGGAGCCCTTGAAGAGATGCCATTGGATTATTTGGATTAGTTTAATAAGCTTAGAGCTTATGGGAGCACCAGTGGCACGATTAACATTTTGTGATGGAATGTACTCAGCAGTGAGTAGATTCACATCACGAGAACGAGATGAAAAGAAGAGATTTAGGAGCCATTTGTGAATTTATATTTAGGGTTTGGACTTAAAGAAGAAAGAGAAAAGGATCTCGAATTGTGAATGATTGAAAGAGTAAATGAAGGAATTTTGTAGAGAAGTAAATGAGACGGATATATTGGTGGGGGTATATATAGGCAGTAAAAATATTGCCAAAATATATACGAAAAGATATTTTAGTCTCCAAAAGTTTGAAATAATTTGTAAAAAGTTTTTCCAAAATTTGAGAATTCAAAAATATTTATACTTCCCATCAAGCATTAATGCTACGACGGCTGGTATTCACTTTACCCACTAACTTCACCAATACCCAAAAAGTGCAGTACATTTCGCAAAAAGTCTTGACACGTAAGACATGTCAGGTGACGTTCGTGAGTGCGGGTTAGTACTCGAGTAACATCACGTGTCACAAGTATCCACCAAGTAAAACACAACGTTATGAAATCTGGCTGACCACCATTTTGAGACAAGACCAAACTAGCAACAAAGAAAATTTAGATGCCAGTTTCAACTGATGACCTTCAGTTGCATTTTTCAATAATTTATTTGAAAAATATTTTGAGTCTTTTTCCCCCTAAAAATGTGATCCATTTGATCAATGACTAGTCTTTGAGTACATCAAGGCGTTCAATCTCCAACCAATCAAGGATCACCTGGACCATCCTCAACTGAAGGGCCTCTTCAGTTTAATGAGGATTTAACATACCCAGTTCACTGATGAGATGTTTAAAAGTCTTTTCATCAAGAGGTTTTGTAAAAACATCAGCTAACTGTTTATCAGTGGGGATGAAATGTATTTCAATATCTCCTTTCATAACATGATCACGAATGAATATACCTGATATCAATATGTTTCTTTGAGTGCATCACTGGGTTGTGAGATATAGCAATAGCACTGGTGTTGTCACAAAAGATTGGGGTTCTTGTAAATTTCATGCCATAATCAAGTAACTGTTTTTGATCCAGAGAATCTGGGCACAGCAACTGGCCGCAGAAATGTATTCTGCCTCAGCAGTAGACATTGAGACTGAAGTCTGCTTCTTACTGTCCAACTCACCAGTTTTCCCCCTAGGAAATGACATCCACCAGTTGTGGATTTTCTATCAATCTTACAACCTGCATGATCTGAATCTGATAACCATTATTAGATCTACCCTGAGCCTTTGGGATACCAAAGACCAAGGCTAGGGCACCCTTTCAGGTACCTGAAAATGCGTTTAACAGCATGCAAGTGTGATTCTTTTGGATTTGCCTGAAATCTGGCACATAAACATGTTGCAAACATTATATCTGGTCGACTGGCAGTTAGATACATCAGTGAACCAACCATTCCACGATATTCTTTTTGGTCCACTGGTTTTCCATTTGGGTCAGAGTCCAAATTTAATGGAGCTGAAATAGGTGTGGTTTTTGATGGGATTGAATCAAATTTGTATTTTCTCAACAAATCTCTGACATTTTTTTCTTGGTTAATAAAAATACCATCCATGGTTTGTTTAATTTGTAAACCTAAGAAAAATGTTAATTCACCCATTAAACTCATCTCATATTCTTGAGACATAATTTTTGAAAACCTTTTACACATTCCATCATCAGTTGACCCAAATATAATATCATCAACATAAATTTGTACCAGCAAGATATCACCTTTTTCTTTCAAGATGAACAAGGTATTATCTATTGCACCTCTTTGAAAACCATTTTTGAGAAGATGTTTAGTTAGAGTATCATACCAGGCTCTGGGGCTTGTCGAAGACCATATAAAGCTTTGTTCAGTCTATATACCCAATGTGGATGCTTTTCATTTATGAAGCCTGGAGTCTGCGTAACATACACTTCTTCTTCCAAGTGCCATTCAGAAACGCACTTTTTACATCCATCTGGAAAACCTTGAATTGTAAGTGAGCAGCATAAGCCAAGAAAATTCTGATGGCTTCAAGTCTTGCAACTGGAGCAAAAGTTTCATCGAAATCAACACCTTCTGCTTGACAATAACCCTTGGCAACTAATCTAGCTTTGTTTCTGACAACGTTGCCATCTTCATCCATCTTGTTCCGGTAGACCCACCTCGTTCCAATGGGTTCTCTCTTTAACCCGGGAGGACAAGGAACAAGCTCCCAAACATTGTTCCTTTCGAACTGGTTGAGTTCTTCTTGCATAGCTTCAACCCAGCTTGGATCTGCCATAGCCTCGTCAATCTTCTTCGGTTCAATTAGTGATAAGAAGGTGACGTTCAAGCATTGATCACTTGTGCTCTTCTAGTCTGAACCCCACTATCTGGATTGCCAATAATCTGCTCAATGGGATGAGCAGCAGTCCATTTAGTGTATTGACTAGGTTGGTGTAATACAACATCAGTGCAAGACACCTGACGATCTCCAACTGTTGCAGCAACAGAGGAGAATCAGTCCAAACTACTTCAACTTCATCATTATTGTCAACTGAAGAGTTAACATGATTATCTTCAAACAAAGGTATCTCTTGAAGAACTGGAGAAGCTTGTAGTGGTTCTGATGTTGTTGTGCACGCACATCAGATCCATTACCAGTTTTTCAGGTAGGTTAAAACTGATAGAAGGATAGAATGAGGTGTCACAGAAGTTCTTCTTTACCTTAACTGGTTCCAAGACTTGGTGTTTGGAAACATTTCTGGTGTACTAACTGATTGATGAACCTGATCAGATACACCAAAATCAACTGGGACAACTGAAGATATCAAGGGTTGGTCTTTTGTGATTGCTTCATTTGATTCATCGAACGTGACATGAATTGTCTCATGTACCTTTGGAGTCTATAATTATAAACTCTATAGGCTTTTCTAATATTTGAATACCCCACAAAGACACCTTCGTCAGCTTTTGCATCGAATTTCCCAACTGACTGGAATCGTTTAAATGTAACTGGACAGCCAATACATGGAATATCCAACATTTGGCTTACGATTCCTGAGGACTTCATAGGCAGTCTTCCTATGTCTCTTGACATAAACTGACCGTTTTGGGGTGACACGCAGTTGCTACAGCTTCAGCCCAAAAACAGGTGGGAAGACCAGATTCAGATAACATACTTCTGGCAGCTTCAATCAATGTGCGATTCTTCCTTTCAACCACACCATTTTGTTCTGGAGAACGAGCTGACGAGAAGTTTTGAGAAACGCCAGTGTCAGTGCAAAATGTCTCCAATTCTTTATTCATGAATTCTGTACCGTTATCACTTCGCAACTGACAAACTTTCTTGGTAAACTTGAGCTCAATTCGCTTGATGAGAGAGATAATTTCACCAGATGCATCACTCTTTGATCTGATAATATCACCCAACAAAATCTGGTGTATTCATCGACCACAACCAAAGTGTACCTTTTACCAGCTTTAGTTTGAACATTCACTGGACCAAAAAGGTCCATATGAAGCATGTGAAGAGGTTCAGTGATGCTGAAATTCTGTTTGGTCTTGAAACTGGCTCTTTTCTTTTTGCCCATTTCACACCCTGGACATGGCTTCTCCCTTTTAAAGGAAAACAAAGGTATCCCATCAACTAGTTGCTTTCTTGACAACTTGTTAATGTTTTTGAAGTTAAGATGGGATAACCGTTTATGCCACAGCCAGTTGGTGTCCTCATCAACCTTGACATAGAAACAATGCTCTTTTGGAGTAGCTCCATGTTCATGATGTACACATTCCCTTTTCTTGGTGCAATCATTACTACCTTCCAATCCTTGTTAAAAACAGTGCCTTGAGCAATGTCGAACAGTACCCTATATCCATCATCACAAAGTTGACTGACACTTATCAAGTTATATTTCAAACCATTTACAAATGCAACCTTAGTGAATTGAATCTGCCCATTGTCAACAACACCATATCCTTCAGTTTTCCCACTTCCATCATTACCAAATGTCACTGCAGGTCCATCACATGCAGTGAACTCTTCCAGCAGGGGCTTACATCCGGTCATAGTCCGGCCAGCTGCGCTGTCCAGATACCAATATTTTTGTTTCGATCGCCCTGCACACCCAAGTTAGTGATCAGTTATTTTTGTGAACCCATCTTTTCTTGATGGGTCCACTGGACTTCTTCCGAGAAGTCCCATGTGCTTGACTAGTGTTGAACTGGATGAGGAAACTGGAGGGTTCTCTCCAGTTTCTGGAATAAAAACAATTGGTTCAGTGGAACATTGACCTCCTTTTTCTTTTCGATGTATGCTCCTTTCTGAGCAGATTGTTTTATCTTTTGTTTTTGAGGAGGAGTTTTGACAATTTGTTTTTCAACAGAAGAGGATGCACCTCCTTCCAAATTCTTAATTCTGGCAGTACAACTTTGTACCTGCCTTGACAAATTTTGGATTTGATTTTCCATTCTTACCAAAATGTTTTTTTCTTCAGGCTGCTGGCCTTTGGACTTTGGCTCAGCGGGGTTTTAGTCTTTAGAGTTGAGGACTCACTTGACTTATGAGGTAAGGATTGTCACCATATTCCTTTTTAACTGTAGCTTTAGCCTTCTTGGCTCCAGTTTTAACCTCAACAGGGTTGGTCTTAGTGGATTCAGATTTGATTGTGCCAGAGGAATCATAAGGTGTTTCAATTTTAACAGATTCTGGCAATTGGTGAATTGTGGGTAAAACAGCTGCCATCTGAAGATCACCAGATTTCCAGGCAGTTTTTTGAGCATCAATGGTTTTAGAAAAGCGTCATAATTTTTACCAGATGCTTGAACCCAAGAATTAATAACCATATGTTCTTTTTCAAGATCAAATTTCAGTTTTTGGTTATCTCTTTCCAATGCCTCGTTTTTCAAATCTGACTCTTTAAGAGCCAACTGGACACTTTGCAAATCATTTACTTGACTTTTCATGTTGTTTAATTCAACCAAAACTGTTTCTAAATATCTTTCACAGTCAGTTCTCATGGTTTCAACAAATAACAAGTCATCATTCAATGATTCAGCAATATCCAATTTCAGTTCTGAATCAATTTCGATATCATAATCCCTTACCTTCTTTAAAATGATATCAACCCATCTTCCAGATACACCATCATCCTTCACCACTGGTTGTTGACTCTCCAATGCCATGAAACACATATCTCTAATCTCTTCTTCATCATCAGATGAGTCATCAGAGAGTTCCCATTTCCCTTCAGTTTGAGCCATCATGCACTTGTTCTTTTCTTTCTCATTATTTTGTTCAAGAGACATGAGAGCAATCTGGGCCTTAAGTTTCTTGTATTTGGCCTTATAATCATCAGTTTTAACAAAGTTTGGGACAATAGGACCAGTTTGGTAGTTCATCTGACTAGATCTGCATTCCTTCATGAAATGGCCTTTCTTACCACATTTATAGCAGGTAAGATTAGCCTTATCCATTGAGATTGAATTGGAAGCATTATTGGACCCATTAAATCGATTAGATTTATGCTTAAACCTATTAAAGGTTTTAGCAATCATGGCAACCAGATCATCATCGTCAGTTTCCTCACAACCATCACTGAGATTAGTGGTTAGACCAGAGTTCAAAAAGTTGTTTAACATTTCCTTCATAGAATGTGACTGGACATTCTCAGTAGATATTAAAGCAGCACAAGGTTGCCCAGAAAAGTTGGCAGCCTTGGAACTCTGAGCATGGTTTAAAGCATCTTGTTCAGCGAGTAATCTTGCTGCATCATTATCTTCAGTAATCTGAAGGCTCCATAAAGAGAGGCAAGAGTATGGCTATGCAAGGTCTTTCCTTGTCTTAAGACAAGAACCATGTGTGCCCATTTGGATGGCAAAACATCACAGAATTTTTCAAGAAGAATATCCTTATCCTTCTCCACTCCCAAGCCTCTAAGTTGATTAATTAGGCCAGTAAATCTGGTATAAGTACCAGTTAAACTTTCATTGGGAAGAGCAAAGAAGGATTCATACTTCTTGTTGAGAGCAACCTTTCTAGTGACAATGGTGTCATTTCCTCCTTCAAACTGGAGAACTAATTCATCCCACATAGATTTTGCACTTGGAAATAGCACAAGAGTAGGAATTAGTTCCTCAGGTATAGCAGAAAGAATCATGTTTTCAGTTTGGTATCAAGATCAACCAATCTGCGATCCTCATCTGACCAATGTTCCTCAGATTTTTCCCTGGTGCCTCTTCTCCCAGTGGGGTCGAGAAGAGGGCTAACACCACTGGACATGGGTGTATATGGCCATCCTTAAGGATTTTCAACATATACCTCTCTATCCCACCAAATGCAAGAGCATTCTAGCCTTCCATGTACCAAATGTCTCACCATTCCCATCGAATTTGGGAACAGGAGAGTTGGAGTAATGTACATGAACGTGGTTAGCTCCAGGAGTAGGAGGAGGAGGAGGGTTAGTATTTAAAGGAGTAGCAATATTAGGATTAGATTCATTTGGACCAGAACCATTCTCACCTTCAGCAGCCATCGAAGCAGACCTAGGTTATAGAATTGAAACAATTCAACCTGCCTGCTCTGATACCACTTATTAGTCCCAACTATCACTAGATGGGTGCTGAAGACACCTCTATGTCGATGGTGAGTGAACTTTGCAACACGATCAATTAATCTGGATGTGACCAGTTTAGTTTGATCGTGTACCAGGTTAACTGGAATTAAGTTAAAGTGACAGAATGTTAATACATGCAATAATATAAATGACGAGCATATAAACTGGTGAGACAATATGTAATTTTCAAGTGTATTTTATTTATTACTGTTTAAATAAAATACAAGGTTGTTGCGGAACCAAGATAATACAAGAATGTAAATATCCTAACAACCCATGAATTACAATTGATCTAAACTTGGAAATTCTCCTAAACAATCGAAACACTTAGAGTTGTGAAATGTTTCTTTTTGCGATTGAGAGAATATTGCACAAGTTCACCAATATTGCAGAATATTTGTATTTGCAAAGTTATTGAAACAGCTTGTGCAAGGACCTCTATTTATAGTCGAAGATTGAGCATGGGGATCTCAACTTCGATGTACAAATATGGTTGACAGCACACAAAAGTATTGTTTAAATAATCCTTTGTGTGTGTTAAATAAAGTAAGACAAAAGGTTACTTTATTCAACCACTCTACATCTTTGTATCTTTATCCAAGACAATATCATTGTCCGGTTAAAAGGATGTAGAGTAAAAAGGTCCTCCTCGTAATCAGTGTAAAGCTTTGTAAGAGCATTTACACTGGAGGATTCTCCAGTTGATTGATCTGGTAGATTGTCAACTGGGCTTCGCTGCCATTGCCAATCTCTATTTTCCATTTGTTGTCTTTGACTTCAACTGGAAGGTCTTCAGATTCTAGTCGTCTGATCTCAACTGGAGGAAGTCATCAGTTGCTAAACCTGTACAATGCAACTGGACTTCTAATATTTCGGACAATTCCTCATGCTCTCCAGATGTCACTGGAGAGCTCCAGTTTAGTTAAAACTGGACCTAACAAAAAGCCATGCATTGGGCGGTAAAAAAAAACTAGTAATAAAGTATATAATACAAAAATTAAATGCTTTAGAAAATTCAAAACTTAAAACATAAGTTTTGTTAATTTTATCCCCAAGCCACGTCTAACAAATTAAATTGAATGAGATTAAAACCACAAAATAGGAATCTCGAGCAGTATATATGACAACTAGTCTTAATACTTGTACGATGTATGGATTGACTATATTTATTGTACGATTATTTATTTTTGTTTCTGGAGATAATACTTGACATGCTTCATGAATCTCTCTAATGCTAGCTTCATAGTGAACTTATCCAGTTAATATTTATCAATATACTAAAACAGGATTGATGTTTTTTTTATGAACACTTGGCTTAATAGTTATACGACATGTGTCCTTTTTAAATTCCTAATTTTAAATTACCTTATTACTATCAAACACTAATTTAATCATTAATATAATATCTGGCGAAATCTCTTCAAAGCAGCTGTTAAATGATCCGTCGTCGGTAGAGTGAAGAGGATGGTTGTATGGATGAGTGTGTAATGATGAAGATTGTAGATCTACCAATATACTAAAAAAATATTGCAACATCTATTAATTAATAGGGAAATGCTAAATACAGCCCTAAGGGTTGTATTTAACGTGCATAAAAAAATTTGTACCATCCATATTAAAAGTCTGCCTCCTGATTTTCATGGTAAATATACAAATAATGTATGCACCTTAAACACAGCCCTAAGGGCTGTATTTAGCAAACCCCTAATTAATATGTGACACAATATTTGAACGAAACCTATTACTAAAATTTAGGTAGATAGATTTTAATTACCTTATATAATTTCAAGATATATATCTATAAAAATAATTTAAAAAATATATAATTGTTTTATAATTATTACTTTCATATAATGTATCGATTTGTTTAAAAAATATCTGTTAATAATACTAATTGTTAACTTACCTAATTTATTGATATTGATATTGATATTGATATTGATATATAATAATAAAAATATTAGAAACCTTATTTATTCGTTGATGATTCATGTAGTTAACAAATGGAGTTTGCAACAAACTCAAGTTCTTCCAAATTCTATATTCCTAGACGATTACATATAGATTATTTATTAGATATTATATTAATGATTAAATTAGTGTTTGATAGTAATAAGGTAATTTAAAATTAGGAATTTAAAAAGGACACATGTCATATAAATAATAAGCCAAGTGTCCATAAAAAAAACATCAATCCTGTTTTAGTATATTGGTAGATTACGGATGTGAAATTAAAATGTCAAAAGTCACAACCCAAACTTCAAGTTAGAGGCGAACATACGTACGTAGAACACTAGAAGATACTCTGACATCTTTTTGACTCTTTCCAATGCCAAAAAAGTCATGTTTGTACTCCGACGTGTGTAAAAAGCATTTCATTTAACACTTTAGAAGCACTCACAAATAATACCAATTCGCTATCAAACTATCAATGCATTTTTTCCAAAAGAATATAGAGTATATAATTAACAAGCAAGCATCTATGCATATTTTGGGATATATTGGTGGTTGATTCAAATAGTACACACAACCATCTTCGATAATTCCCCCTTTTTGTAGTTAATAGTATATCTAAATTTGGATTCATTTAGATAGTTTAGTTCTTTAGACATAAAACAGTGGAGCGGGAACTTTCAAGACGTGGATTCATTATCATAAAATTCATAATTATCAAAGCTTATGAATAAAACTAGAAAGTTTAAGTACGAATTTACATAAAACGAGTTTTGTCACCTAGGCTTTGTCCGGGAGACACTAAAGAAACTTAGATGATAATGATATAATGTGTTAGAACTTGGAACTTAGAACTGTAACTATTCCACAATAATTAGATAAAACGCTTGATAATAGTTAGAGTAACAACAAAGTACAAATGTTTCCGAGCCGCAATAATCGTTTAAGAAACCTATTTGAAAATCAAAGAGAAAAAGAGTGCGAATGAAACCAAGAGTTCAATAAGAACATTAAACGGGTTGCGACGTGGAAAAATCCGAATGGTGAAACGGGATGCGACTTGACGGAATAGCGTGATGGGTGTGTACTGTGTGGTGTGGTTTCCTTTTATTTCGATATGAAAAGTAATTTTGATTTGTTCCGAAACTATACAAATGTAGGGACCATTATTGTAATAGTTTAACTACAGGGGCCAATTGTTGTAAGAGCTAAAAACCTATAAAGACCATTGTAGAAGAAAAAGTGATACGCACGAAAACCCATGAACGGGTTTAATATCTATGTATAAAGAAAGTCTGTGCATGTTTAATGGGTCGACGAGTATGATGACAATTTTGAACATTTTTTGTTGTAATGGAAAACAGGGAACGGAATCCTAATATCGATTTTAGGTAGGATCATGTTAGTAACAATATCTCATTAATAAGTTTATGTAAGTATTCCACATACTTGGTCTCATGACATGTTCATTGCAACTCGGTCTTTAAGTAAATGTCACGTAGAGACAATATGAGTTGTAACAACTCAGCAAGTCAATATATCCGTATTATTATACCTATATACTAGAAACCAAGTACTTTTTTACTACTTCCTAAGCATAACATACAACTATACTTACATGTAACTTTCAACTTTTTTAGCATTTAACCCCCTAGCACATGCTTTCTAAACAATATTAGTCCCTGTCATTAAATATTTTGCGACAATAGTCCTTACGGTTAAAAAGTTATTAGGAAACTCCAACAAGAGCTAACGGCCATTACGTTTTATTTGGGTGTTTAACGGAAGTAACAATAACGACTGCAAATCGATCAAGTCCTTTTTCTAACAGAGAATTAGGTATTTTTCTCCAACGGGTGCTAATGGTCGTTAGACGCTATTTTAGTGTCTTACGAGAATTACAAAAGCTGCTGCAAATCAGATCCATTTTTTTAACAGGCGTTCGACTGTAGTTTTTGTGTGAAATTAGTATTGTTTATCGGTCTCTCAGTTTAACACAAAAACATTTTTGCCTAATATTTTTACCTAAAGTTGTCGTAATTTAAGTTGTTTTGGTTTATATAATTTATTGTATAAAATTAATATGGTATCCACATTCATTTGTTTTTACTATTTTCTACATTAATCTATATGATACTTTCCATTTATTTTTGTATTTTACATATAATAGTATAATTTTAATGTGTTTTCACTTTTTTTAGTTGCTACATGATGTGACTAATTTATACCCATTACCCACATCATTATTGGCCATTATACTATATGTTTTAAGTCGTTTTTGTATGCATTTGGCGCGTTTATGGTGTTTGTTAGTGTTTTCAGGCTCTGAACAGGTTACGCGTCCATTTGGTACATTTTCGGTTGATTATTGGCCAGGAAATACGTTATGGTAATGAAAGTCGATTTGAATGGACGAGGCGGCAGAGCTTAGCAAGTAATCGAGACCGAAACAAGTTGGTCATGTACAAGCTCTGGACTGCGCCGCAATGGGGATGCACAAGCCCACTGCGCCGCAGTGGGGAGGGCAACAGAATGACAGCGCCGCAGTCAAGGAAAGATGAAAGGAGGCCGTGGATTCTTATGGCGCCGCAGTGGTGGTCACTCAAGCCACTGCGCCACAGTTAGCTGAAGTCAAAGTCGACCAAGACCTCACTGCGCCGCAGTGAGGAGAAGTCAAGACCCACTGCGCCGCAGTGGGTACACGGGAGAACACATCCTGACTTGTTTCTGCATCAGATTTCGAAGGGGTATAAATATAAACCCTAGGTACAAATTTCAGGGCATTCAAACTCTTTCTAGGAGCTGCTCTATCAGGATTCTTCCTTCTCCAATCAAGTGTTTCACTTAGGCGGATTCATCGAAGATATTACGGGCACCCATCTAGATTGTATCTACATTATTGTCTTGCAATTTATTTTCTTCAAACAATTGGTACATCATGTTTCTCTTCTATTTTATTGATTATTGTGAATTGATCATGAGTGGCTAACTGTTTAATCATCCACCTTGATGAAACGAGACGGATAATGTGATTGCTATATTTTTAATTCAAAAGGGTTTATTTAATTATCGTTGTTCCATGATCTTGACGATTTTTATTCTTTTCATTAATTAATTTTGATATTGGTTGCATATGATTCTTCGTTGGTGATACCAGTTGAATGTGTATGTGATTTTAAAACGGTTTCTTGTCTATAAGTAATTATCACTAGTTCATGGTATGATAGTGAATATCATTTTAAGAAAAGATTAATTTTGTCAACGTGATTGATATCGGTTGGTGGTACCACGTTATTGTCACATAGGTTCAATTGATAATTTGATAGTCAATAAAACTGATTGTTAGAAGAATTGTCTCGGTTTTGGTGGTACCGGCTTGGGTAATTCGACTAGTAGTTAGGTGATTCGATAATTTGTTCACGGTTGGTGGTACCACGTGAGTAGTTTAATCTTGTCACGATTATCTTTTAAAATCTAGAGAATTTGTTCTTCATCAAATGCAATCACATTTGAAGTCAAGGGAAGTCAAGGTGGATGACTTTTAATTATATTGTCTGAACTTGTCTTTTAAATTTATGCAATCATTTTGCAAATCAATTTATTTAATTGTCAAAGGGGAATTTCGAAGCAACACATGTTTTCCAAACTATTTAACAAGCAACTAATCATTTCACAGTCCCTGAGAACGAACTCAGACTTACCTCTTAACTATATTACAAACGATCGGGTCCACTGCCCGTAAGTGCGTAGTAGTGAGTTCTTTGGTAGTTTTAGTTTATAAATTTAAAGCTCGATTTTGCACATCACTACATAATTAACATTCATATTTTTTTATTTCATCAACTATTCATAAAATTGATCATGTAAATGATTACTGTATGTTACGTTGATACACCACAATACATTTTCTGGCGAACATTTAAACAAGCAATGTTATGTCTCCGCCGGGTAAAAAAACTAATATATATACTATAAACCTATGTAAATGTACAAGTACTTTATGCGTGGAATGTATAAGCTTTTAAAGCACATACTAATTTTAATCAAACTTCATTTTAACCCTTTAAATTTAAACCAGGTTTCGTTTTAACCCCCTAAAATTTTATTTTTTAACTTTTACCCCACATCAAAGTTTTCGCATTCATTTTTGTGACACTAAACTTTTAAATTTTCATCAAACAACTTTCACACAGTTACGGTTTTACTTTTAAACATTTGATTTTTGATTATTTTCATTTGTCTTTTTATACATATAGCGTTTTCATTATACAATAACTTTTATCATCGTTGCGTCTTACATTCATGTTACATTTAAAATATTAATATAGTTATTATTCATGTTTTTATACATCTTAATATTCTCTACACTATTTTTATTATATTGCTACATGTTTAGTTTATTTTTAAAGAAAGTTTTCATCTTAGATTTATGTAAGTCCAAGCCCAAGCTTTAGCACAAGCATCAATCAACCCACACATCTTGGATTTTCTTGAATATCTGAAAAGTGTACTAAACAAAGTCAACACTAAGTTGGTGAGTTCGTAGGAGCGAATGACAAGGATCTAATGCCAAAGCCATTCACAATATGAACAAGGATAATGAGCAAGGAACACACTTACAGTAAGTCCTTAAAAGGCACAAGTACAGAATTTAGGTTGGCTCGTGGCACAACCTAATCACACATGAATCCCTTAAACGAACTATACAATAGCTAGAATACGTATAAGGAGCAAGGGCAAATAATACCGATAACAATAAGTATCAAACAAGTACTATGACCTCAAACATGTCCATCCAAGCCTCACAAATGTTCTCATGTCATCCAAATGTTATCAAGTACGTATAGTACCCGTTTATTTCACTTGCATACATTGCACCTCAATTGTCCACCATATTGCACGTTATGTATGTCATTGTACTCAATTGCACGTTATGTACCTCATTGCACTCAATTGCACGTTATGTACCTCTTTGTACTCAATTGCACGTTATGTACCTCATTGTACTCAATTGCACGTATGTACCTCATTGTACTCAGTTGCACGTAAGTTGTCCATCCATGACCATCAATGTCCACACATAACCAAAACACCATGTGTATATACTTCGTACGATACTACTTTTGAAAGGCCTTTGATGCTTATATATAGGGTCACCCGCAGCCTTCCCACCACATCTCCAACCTTTCAAAGGCATTACCGTCCTCCATATATACACAACTAACCTACAACAACTCAACATACATATACAATAACCATACAACAAATCACACACTTGACATCTACAAAACTGTCACACAACATGTAATTCCATAAATCAATCAATGTCTCCATATCAACCATGTCCATCAAAGACCCTCACACGTGTACTCACATAATGAACTACATCAAGGCATTTATAATACGCATAGTAAGCAAGAACAAGTAATAATGATATCAACAAGTATCCTAACAAGTTCTATGTTTTCACGCATGCACAGATTGTCCCTCAATTGTCCTATTATCCTCCATAATGTCATCACCCAAGACACTCAACCATATGCACAATCAAGTCTTGTCATCAATCAAGAAAATCAAGAGTATGCACAGTTGAACTATGTTATAAATCAAAACAAACATATAATTGCACACTCAAACAAGTCAACACACAAAGTTGTACACTTTTCAGCCCGAATCTCAGTAGATTAGGGAGCTACGAAACTCACCTTGGTTTCCAAGCAAAACGACAAGTGAATATCGAGCTATAAATGTCCAACAACTGCCACGTGCCCACAACCTATCAATGTATATCATAGTATCATCAAAGTCAACTCTATAACCCTACACAAGATGGTTAAGTAAGTTTGAGTCACGCCAAAATCCCACAAACGCTTTAATGACCATACCGAGCATGAACTATAACATTTTGACCCAACATTTTTAAAATGGACAGGGATTTAGACCAAAAGGACCATACCATGAAAGTAGACTCTCTCACGATTCCAACGATAGGTCATATGACTCGATTGGACTTACGGATCAAAAGTTATGCACATTTGAAAACCTGTTAAGAAAACTGCACAAACTCGCGGCACGAGTTTCTTGGCTCGCGGCGCGAGGTATGGCACGAGAAAAAGTTCTGATCAACGATACACAAAACTAACGGCGCGAGTCTGGTTCCTAGCGGCACGAGGTGTTGCAGGTCTGCAGCCAAACATGATCCAAATCGACTTTTGACATCCCAAATCGACCAAGCAAGGTTTGTAACTCATTTTAAACATAACTAGGTGTACTTGAACATAAATAAACACAACCTACTTCATAAATCCAATCCATAACATCAAATCTTTGCTCAAATCCATTTTGACCCATGTCAAAACCCTAATTTGACTTTTTGCTCGATTGGTGACCCGAAATGACTTGGATACAACTAGAAACATGTTTATAAGTATGAAATGATGATTAAAGGATGAGTTTCATTTACCAAATCTTCCACCAAATGCTCAAACCCGAATTTGACCCGAAAGTGGTGTTTTCTTACACTTTGAAACCCAAATATTTGATATGTTATAGATAAATGAAAATGTTAATGTTTCTTTTATAAATCTTGCTTTAAAAGACAATAATGGTTGCAAGAATTGAGAGAGAGAGAGTGAGTTTGTGTGTGTGTTTTCTAGTACTAAGTAAGAGAGAGAGGGGGGGAGAGAGAGAGAAAGATGAAGAATGGATGGATGAATGAATGGATACGGTGGGTGGGGATAGGGTTGGGTCATGGGTTGGTCATAACCCATGGATAGGATTCATTTCCATTTACTAGTTACATTAAATGGCATCTAAATTGTAAGAATCGATTAATACTAACTAATGACCTCGACTAGTACATAAGTCCCAAAATTAAATGGTAAATTGATCTATATGTACACATTGCACTTACATGAACTCCAATTTGCACTTGAACTATATTGACCAACTTGATAATTAGTTAAATTGTACATATGGTTAAAGAGTCAAGAATCACAATTGTTACATATTTTCTTTCATATTTATACATACATATAACATGTTTAATATATAATAATTTTTCATCATGCTTACGTCTTACATTTATGAAATATTTAAAGCATTAATATAGTTATTATTTGTGTTCTTATACGACTTATTATTCCTTTACAATATTCTTAATGTTATTGCTAGATAAGTAAGTGATGTCCAATGCCATCTTTCACGGGTTTTGGGTCCCAATACATCGACGGTGTATGGGGGAGGTTAAGGTGTAGACAGCCTTACCCCTACCACGACGATGTAAAGAGGCTGCTTCCAGGTTCTATCTAAAAATAGAAAATGACCTCTGGCCTTGCAAGGGATGAGGATTAAACCCATGACCTCTGTCTCCATAGGCAAGGGTGTTAACCACTTGATCCAACCTTGCTGCTTTATTGCTAGATAGTTAGTTGTAATTTTTGAAGTTTGGGTTCGAATATTTGACATATATTTGTCAAAACTTTATTGTATACCCTCCGCTTCCTCAGGGCACTCACTTTCTCACTCAACACACTCAGACGCTTGCCAAAAACGTAGCCCGCGGCAACGCGCGGGGTCAACAACTAGTTATAACTAAAAGAGAAGGTTGAGGGTGCACTTGGCAGCCTAATCCCCTTCTTGAGCCTAATTCTCCCTCCAAATTAATCATATATTTTTCAATATTTTAATAATTAAAATTTTATATTAAAAAATTATATAACATATATCGGAGGAACGTAGTATTGATTTTCAGAAATTGATGAAATACAGAAATTTCATGGCTGATTGTTGCATCAAAAATGAAATCTGATTTCGTAGCTCGATCAGATTAAGAAAAGATTGGGGTTTTTTGGGTCTGCACTCAAGTTGTTTGCTGAAATGCCTGGACGAATATGGACCGTCCGGCTTGAGTTTTTTTCTTTTGAAATGCAAATATATTATATAACCCATACAAATTCCTCAAATATTTACATAGTGTATAACATGAAACTTGAACTTGCAATCTATAGGTTGACAAATCATCATACATACCATAAAAGCCAAAGCTCAAGGATTTCCCGCTTCAGTTTAATCACTCGTTAATCGTTATGTGTTTCTTGTGTTGATTGGTGAAGAACTCCACCAAAACCTCCAGATTTATAAAAGGGTTAGGAGTATACTTTGACACCATATCATGGCATTGTTGTGTCAAGACTCAAGACTGATTGATAAGTAAAACTCCAAATTTTCTGAAGGAGACGATAAGAAAGTTGTTAAAACAGTTATATATTGCTTTAACAATCTAATCTTCAAAGGATATTTGTTAAGTAATTAAGTTAGTTGGTCAACTTGCTGATGGGGAAATTCTACTTCTTGAGGGAAGTCTATTCAGCAAAGAACTCTAATGACCATTTTTGGAGCTGATAGAACTGACATAAGCTATGCAAAGTGGAAAGAAAACTCCGATGGACCACGAGGTAATAACCTGCAGGTTCACGGAGATGCCAATGCAAGCAATCATACTTAAAAGCAGGTAATTTTATTTAGTTGGTCCGTTGGCCATTTTCGGTCAGAACAGGGCCTGTTTTACAGCCACCGAAATAGCTCGGTCAGCCCATTTAGATTATTAAGTCTTTTTGGACTGTTTCTATGGTGGTTATCATTAAAACTGAAACATCATAGCCATATAGTTCTATTCATATAAATTTTTTATATATAGTCACAGTTAGGGTCAAAACATTAGTTAGTTATTCTCTGTATTGATTCAGTAAATACAAGCTACTAATATAACTATATTACTATCTGGGTGATTCCTATACGCATACATACATTCTTTCTAGTCTATTTCTCATACTGATCATGACGGGATCAAGTATGCGTAACAAGCTAGATTCTGGGAATGTTATTTCCTATGGTGGGAAGGAAATTGCCAACATCATAGGGGTCATAATTCCAACAGCTATCGAGCATACACTTGCGTTATCATGTATTCATCAACTGATAACACGGACGGAGCTTCACGGTGACTCTCTCCAGTGAAAAACGCAGGTTGTTTAGGTTCAGGCAACACACCCTCACTAATAAGCATTAGGATGACCGATAACATAGTTGGCCTATCTTCTGGATGATGTTGCACACATAATAAGCCAACATGGATGGATCGTAGTACTTCAGAGAGGATGAAGGAGTCACGTAAACACGCACTCATGAGTTCAATAGACTTGTTTTCTTTGTAGAGTCTCCATGCCTAAATCAGACCAAACATATCATGACAAGTATACACACAGTAGGCATTGTTAGCGAAGACAATAATTTGGTTTCTAAAAGTCTATTATATCTAGTTAAACTTACATGCCCAAGAAGGTTGTCACTGTGATCTTGATGAGAAAATCCTCTGTTCTTTTTACCACTTACTATCTCCAACACCAAAACACCAAAGCTAAATACATCTGACTTTATGGAGAATTTCCCGTGTACTGCATATTCCGGGGAAATGTAACCACTGCAGCAAAGTTGCATAAGTTTTTGTTTTTATATATCCATATAAAACATTAACTGCCAAAATAATCTAATAGACAATGGTTTCAGATTCTTACTATGTTCCCACCACTTTCTTTGTCTTGGTGAAAGTATCAGATCCCACAAACTTTCTAGCAAGGCCAAAATCAGAGATTTTTGGGCTCATGTCAGCATCCAACAGAATATTGCCTGCCTTGAGATCTCTATGGATGATTTGGAGGCGGGAATCTTGATGTAGATACAGAATAGCTCGAGCCATCCCATGGATAATTTGAAAACGGCAAGGCCAATCAAGCATTGAAGTTTTACTTTCATCTGTGAAGCGATAACCACTTGATTAGTCAATCTCTGTACATAATTGTTAGAAAGTTAAAATAAAAACGAAATCAAGTATGTAAATAAGGTACTATGTGCAGTGAGTCAAACCGAATAAAAAGGTGTCCAAGCTTTTGTTAGCCATGTACTCATAAATTAAAATCATTTCATTTCCTCGAATGCAGTATCCATAAAGCTTCACAAGATTCCGGTGCTGAAGTTTGGCAACATACATGACTTCATTTTTGAACTCATCAAGTCCTTGTTGGGAAGTTTCTGATAGTCGTTTCACAGCTACTTCTCTTCCATCCTCTAAAATACCCTAAGATATTGTGGTTACAATTTACTAATGTTAATGAAATTCAAACACTGAATTTATGAAAAATTGAACAGAATAGTGTCGAATAGGGTTATTTGTGAAATGTAACCCACTTTCCCAAGACCCCCATTCGAATATCATATTGCTCACAGTTCTTTCTTGTTTAGATTACGATTTTCTATCCTAGTTCTACAGTTCTACTCTTACTCGAGATCAATAAATTACCTTATAAACAGGGCCAAAGCCACCTTCTCCTATCTTATTGCTGATGCTGAAATCATCAGTAGCCTTCAATATTTCATGTAAGCTAAAGAAAGGCAGCTCCTTCACATCTTCCACTTGAACACTAGTGTTCTTTTTATCAAGGCCATACCAGGTTTCTGCAAAGATGCATACAGTTTCTGAATCTGTCAAGGTATACTCATACGAACCTGTAAGTTCTAAGGATGGTGTTTCAACTCTAAAACCATATAATTGGATTCTAAAGTACTTTGGCCCAGTGGTACTCAAGTTGGCTCATCTACTAGGCCTGGCAATATATATATTCACCCTTTAAAAGTATAGGGTTGAGAATTCAAAATTTAAAACATGTTCAGTAATTTGGTCATTGTAATTTGGAACAATCTCAGCTTTATAAGTAGTTTTATCGATTCTTTGTTTTTAAAACAAAAATATGTACTACAAATATTGTTGCATTTGTACACATTTTTAGATAGTGTGAATAAATTAAAAAATTTGTCATGTTTTTATGTGTGCAAAAATATGTAGAACTAAAAGTGTGTATAAATTTATCCACACTAATTAAAAAGTGCGTAGAATTTAAAGTTCATACTTTTTAGTGTGGACATTCATAATTATTTTGTAACACCCCATTTGTCCACAAAGTTAGCGTGGACAAATGAGGTGTTACAAAATATTAATGAAAGTCCACACTAAAAAGTGTAAACTTTTAGTACTGGTGGGTCAGGTTAAGGTTGGAGATTTTCATCCCACCAACCTGAACGGCTGAACCCGTGATCTCAGACCACCCAATTGACAACCCTATCATCAAGGTACTAATAGATTATGGGTTTGAATCTTATTGAGGACAAACTTGAAGAAAATATTGTGGTCTTTGGAAGTTTGCATTTCAAAAAAAGATTCCTTCAGATTACCTTTGACTTTCATGTGAGGCATTTTCTTTTTCTTTTTACACGCATACACCACTGCAAACAGAAGTGCCGCAGCTGATGAAGTTGATATGACCACAATGAGTACTCTATTCTTTTTATTCAATCTTTTGGAGGCCACAAATCCTTCAGTTAATAAGTGATGGTAATCAGTATCTGCATCATTAAGGAATGTTATTATCAACTATATACATTTAGTGGCTAACCTAATAATTCAGAGGCTGCCAGTCTAACATAAAGATCTTGCCCGTTGAGTGGGTACTCTCGGATGTCAATCAAATCACCAAACCATAGCAAACATCCAACTCCATTTGTAGTGATATTTGGATTTGCATAGGCAGTACAAGAGCAGTTACCCTTGCAAGCTAACTCACATTCCCAGAGACTCATGCTACTATGGAACAAAGCATTTTCCGTGTCTGGCAATTTCATACTTGAAAATTTTAGAAATCCCTCTTCAAGACCACAATCCAAGGCTTTAACCCGTCTACATCCACCACTATATTGATTCAGTTCACCCGGGTTTTTTGGTTCAAATCCCGTCAAGCACTCACAATTAGGTAAAGTAGCCGTACTACAACTTCCATACGGTCCACATACTCCATAGTTGTCACAATAATCCATGGGTATGGTCAAATCCTGCATCCATTCTCTGTTGCGCATATTTAGCTGCCATGTCTCTTATTTGCCACTAAGACTCATTACCGACCTTGATAATAAGAATGTGGAGCTATTAGAACTACGTGTGTAATAAATCTCCTTTTCATTGAACACCATCCCGGTGTTGTACATATGATTAGAGTCATGTCTAGAATTTGGATGGCCAGCAAACTCTATGCCATCATAAGGCCCGATCCTTGTTTCAATAACAGAACCTTTACGGATATATATTTGTGGATATTTATCCTTGACCATTAACAGCCTGATTGTATACTCACCTAGGGCAGGATCATCCGAACTTTTCCATGATGTCAAGTACATCTCTCGTCCTGTCACGAGGTCCTTGCCTAATTTCATTCCTGGTATATACGTATCTCCAGGGTAATCAAAACTTTGCCAAATGACACTATTTTTAACTTCAATAACCAGATTGCCAGTATCCATTAGTCTTGCTTTCGGACTGACATTTGTGCTGGATGCTGAGGCATCGGATGACCAAATGACTGTGCCACCGTCATTAACGAGAGAGAGGATTCCGTGGCTATCCAATTTGACCATACCCAAGGCATTAACAAGTGGGAATTTCCTGTTAGCAACCCATACAGGCGTACGAGGTGATGTGTTCTTAAACCATATCCCAAGGTATCGATTTTTCGAACTGCCTGGGCTGAAGAAACCGAGCTCAAACTTTTCATGCCGTGAAACTTTTGTCTCACCATCTGTAATGTTTTGATTCAGAAAGATGGTATCTAGTGCACTTGGAGTTCCTCGGCTTAGAAAGAAAAAGGTAACAGTAGCAATTAGGAGTAACATATTCATGTTTCTTTTCGATCTACTGGCTGTTTTTTGGTTTTAATTAATCAAGATTAAGATGTCAAAATTCGACTAGTATCACAAGATGTTTTTGTACTTGTCCGCGCGCATGCCAAAAAAGAAGGAAACGAACAAAACAAAATTGAGACATGTGGTGACAAAGGTGGCCACCTAGCAAGCTACATTAATCTTGGTAACGTTCCACTTTTTTGTGTTTGGTTCAAGTCCCCATCAACTTTTGTATAGTCATATCATAATTTGCCCCATGTAGATGGGTGAAATTACTTGTCTAAACTTGCTTTTGAAAAAACTGAGGGAGCCGGACGGCATTATATTTGGGCCCAACCATTGGCTAGCAATGGATAATGTTGGTCAAGTAGGAGTGGGCCTATGTATAGGAAAATTTTGAGCACGGGGAGAATAAGATAGTACTAGACGCATACTCACGCGATGCAACGACTACGGTGATAGCGGTGGCGGCAGTGGTGGTGGCGACGGTGGGTGTCAGCAATGGCGGCGGTGACAGATGTGGAGGCTCTGGTGGCATCAACGGGTGGTGGGGCGGTGGTTGGTGGTGAATGTAAAGGTAATTGATATAAAAGAGGATACTGTAGTTATAAGAGCAATAATACATTTACAAACAAAATTTTTACAAACTAAAGTGGTTCAATGAAACATGGAGAGAGAATGAAGAAACAAAAAATAGAAGCAATTCTATTGGTCCAACTCAGTTTGTAAATCTTAGACTATCTGCAACGGGGCTATCCATAGAAAATCCGTGGGCGATGTGGAGGCTATCCATAGAAGGTCTTGTTGCATAGGATATTCATGAGGTTGTCCATCCTTTAGGATCCTTCCTCACGGATCCTCACGGATGGTGTCATACTCCTTTTTGATTTTTTTTTGATTTTTTTCAAACAACATTGTGTGTGTGTATATATATATACGAGAGTAAGTACCCGCGCGTTGCGGCGGTGAGATGGTGGGGTGATAGCTAGGTCAGAGAGTGTGACGGCCTACGGCCTCCGCCCTCGGATTTAAAAATCCGTCGAAAGTATATCGAATGACATCTCTAATGAAAGAACATGAAATTTTAAGAACACCCATACAATTTTTATAATTTATCGATGTATGATTTTTGAGATAAAAGATTTTGAATGAATTGGGGGAATAAATGATTTATGGAGGAGAGAGAAAAAAGATGATTGGTAGAGATTTGAGGAGAGAGAAAGGGTATTATGGTTATTTTAGATAAATATAGAATAGATGAGAGGGGTATTTTGGGGATGTACTTAAAATCAATATTGAAAATTTCAACTCAGTGTTAAAAATCTGGAAGGAATCTGCTTTATAATATAGTATAGATAATATATTCCCCCAACCATTTATCATGCACAACCAGAAAATATCACGAAAAACTTACAGTTTGACTGTTAATCAAAAATATTTAGCTGTTGGTAGAGCTTTATTTCCGGTCTTTAAGCCATACCCAAGTAAAGGATGATCTCTTTGTTTAATAAAATCTGGAAAAAAAAGTGAAGGTTTTAAATTAGTTGGTGGTGGCAGTGGATGATGATGATGATTATGTGGTGGGGGTGGGGGTGCCCTAGCGGTCTTTGATATGTATATTACCTTTGACATTTTGTAAGATCAAGAAGTGGTAGGTATGAAACCAATGAATGAGAATGGAAAACAGTGGAATTGAGACATGTGTATCACTGTATGTAATGTGATACTGATTACTAAGTATTAATGTTACACTACCCAAGTAAATATTCTTTTTATTTTATTTAAGTTAGTGTATTTTTTGGTTCATGTAAAATTTTTGTTAAATAAAAAGTTTTTTTATAAATAATACAATAAAAAAAAAAAGTTAATAATGATATGGAAATTATGTGGTTGTTTGTTAGAAAGATGAATTTGTTATTGTTGTGGGTAAAAAGTGTTTGTGGGAAGGATGAGTGGAAAACTGACGTGACATGATGATTAGGATATTTGTTGGAAGGAAAACTTCAACTGTTACGGGCAGTGTTAAGCCAGTGATTTAAACACCAATTCGAACCGGATGATTCTAAATGTTTAACCAATACATGGTCAGTATGTCGGTTTAAGTTTTAACTATGGTGGG
The DNA here is from genome assembly GCF_010389155.1 of Erigeron canadensis. Taxonomy (NCBI): domain Eukaryota; kingdom Viridiplantae; phylum Streptophyta; class Magnoliopsida; order Asterales; family Asteraceae; genus Erigeron; species Erigeron canadensis. Next base: position 31,253,490 of record NC_057761.1, on the reverse strand, counting down.
GTCTTACACTAGGGTTGGGTAACGTTCTCCGATTGTATCTTTGAAAGTATTTTGTTTATTAAAGGAAAAACCATTTCTAAAAATAATATTAAGTATTTAAAATTACCGATATCTTTTGTTTAAATGCAAAACCTAAAGGTAAATTTGAGATTATAATCTTAGTCATTATTAACATCTCTACTGTATTCTTTTTTTTTTTTCAAAGAAAGAAAAATATAACGTTAAAAATCTTTAAAAAACCACCAGTAATCTTCAAAATACATAATTACAAGATACGAGATACAATGATATCAATACACTTAAAACACCAATATATAAACTTAATATACCTAGAATTGTATGTATTGTTGAATTAAAATATTTGTTAATGTTCATTAATTTAGTACGTTGAACCGATTTTCAGAATAGCCGATTCGGTTAAAAAAATTGTTCCTAAACGTCTATCACTTTTATAAAGAAATGGAAGTATAGTACAAGATCATTCCATTTTTCTTTTGTCATGTAAAAGTCATGTGAAACCTTTCTTTTGAAAATAGAAAAGCGAAGAATCTATAAAAATTAAAAAGTAACTTATTTACACAAATTTCCTATTAAATGTAACTTATTTTGTTTCGTCTATTTAAATGACCATATTTTCAAAATTTTCCTAATAAGGGATATCTCGTTAGTTTGTCTGTTAAGTGTCACGTCACCGATGCCACATCATCAGATTTACTGACATGGCAGTTGACTTTGACTAACTTATATATATATATATATATATATATATATATACAGGGGACCCTTATTTTGAAAACCTATTTTTTTGTAAGAACCGTGAGAACTCTTAAATTTCATATTGGAACACATATTTTATTTAATTATTCACATGTGAAATATTGTAAAAACATATGTTGCAGAAGAAATTTTTTTTTTTGAAACCTTATATATAGCCGTTTGTCATATGTGAACAAAAAACGTAAACAAATTCATTCACAAGTTCATAAAAGGCTAATTTGAAGATTTCTTGAAAAAATTTATTCTACAACATATATTTTTATATCATTTCATATGTGAATGAACAAAAAAAACATGTGAACAAATATATAATTTAAGAGTTCTCATGGTTCTTACAAAAAAATGGTTCTTAAAATAAAGAAACTTTATATATATATTATATGGGGGATGGGAATATAAGGTTGTCGGGTATTTAAGCTTAGGTGTGGAACACTCACATATTATTCATTAAACATTCATTAAACAAGAAATAATAAAATATTAGTATGTGAGGGGTTCCACACCTAAGCTTAGGTGTCGGACAACCTTATTTTTCCTTTTCCCTATATATATATATATATATATATATATATCAGTTTATACATCAAAAAACATAATTTCTTTTTTCTTTCTCTCTCTCCCCGCGTTATTTCTTCCCCTTTTTCTATTTCCCCTCCAAAACCAAGAACCCTAATTTTCCCATTCTCAAATTCGTTCGATTTCTTATCAATTTAGCACTATCAACTGCCACGTCAACAAATTTGATGATGTGGCATCAGTGATGTGGCACTTAACGGGTGTCGTTTGTCAAAAACTAACGAGATATCCTTTATTAAGAAATTTTTGGAAATAGGGTGACAAAAACAAAATATTTTACCTTTATCTTTTTTATGGATTTTTCCCAATAAAAAAGTGATTGAGAAATGGTATGTGTAGGCTAAAAAGTAAAATCCAAAGAAATAGTTTTCTCAACAAAAAGATTACATTTCTCAGAGAAATTCATTTCTCCCGTGTTCGATACCAAACAAGGGAAATGAAACCATTTTCATTTCTTTGATTTCATTTTCTTTACCAAACAGAAAGCAATGTATATATTTTCCCATAAACTTAAACATAATTACATAAAAAACTCTTCTCTGTAGAAGTCGGGTACTATGCGGAAAAGAAGTTCACAAATAAAATCCCAAATACAAAGCAGTTTTTATTTCTCTATATTTCTTCATTTTTATAATAATGTTTCATTATTTGTTGAATATATACTGATCAACGTTTTGGCTCAATCCTCCTCTACTTAATGAAGAAAAGTAAGTTGTTTGTTTCTCATGCTTTAATATATACGAGACAAAGTACCCGCGCATTGTGGTGGTTAGATGGTAGGGTGATAGGTTGATAGATAATAGGAGGTGGTAGGTTATAGAGTGGGATAGCCAAATATCTTAGTCGTACGGGCTCCGTCTTCGGATTTAAAAATTCTTCAAAAGTATATCGAATGACATCTCTAATAAAATAGCATAAAATTTTAAAAACACTCATATAATTATTATAATTTATCGATGCACGGTTTTTGATATAAAAGATTTTGATTGAATTAGAGGAATAAAATGATTTGTGAAAGGAGAGAAAAATAAGTGGTTAAGATTTGAGGAGAGGGAAAAAAATAAGTGGTTGAGATTTAGTATTAATATTGAATGTTGAAAAGTTGAAAGGTTAAAAGTGGATTTGTTTTATAATATAGTATAGATAATTAATACGGAGTAATTAATAATTAGTTTATCTATGTTTATTAAGGGAATTGCATTCCTTAGACTGCAGCTGTTTGACGAAATTCCCCTTAGAACATACAATTGCAATCGCAAGTAACTCACAGAATTCCTACACCAGCTTAGTTGTTACTGGCTGTAGTGCAAATATATGATAAAACAACACGACCTAGGTTAACACGCATATATTATGATTTTGTCGATGTAAGTGTATAATTATCCAAATGAAGAATAAAAACGGAGATAACATTAGGATTTGCTTCCTATCGGGAATAACTTGTGTTATCATGTAATCATCAGCAGATGACATAGATCCAACTTGGATATGCATCTCTCCATTAAAAAATGCAGGTTGTTTAGGCTCGGACAGCGCACCCTCACTGACCAACATTAGAACCACCGACATCATAGTTGGCCTATCCTTTGCATCATGTTGCACACATAATAGCCTGACATATATCGATCGTAGCACTTCAGGTGTGATGCACGTTTCACGTAATGACCCACTCATAAGTTCAATGCACCTATTTTCTCTGTAGAGTCTCCATGCCTGAAGCATACACAACTTATTATTGTTATTACTCCCCTATAAGAGTAACTTACGTGTCCAAGAAGGTTATCATTATGATCTTCATGAGAGAATTCTCTGTTCCTCTTACCACTTACTATCTCCAAAACCAGAACACCGAAGCTAAATGCATCTGACTTTGTAGAGAATTGTCCGTATACTGCATATTCTGGAGAAATGTAACCACTGCGGAAAAGTTAACAACTAAACACTACCATAGGATAACCAATCGAAAAAATAATTTTGGCAGGACATGGGTTAAAATTATTTCTGTGTTCCAACCACTTTCTTGGTCTTAGCAGCAGTATCTACTCCTACAGGATATTACCTGCCTTGATATCTCTGTGGATAATTTGAAGGTGGGAATCTTGATGTAGATAGAGAATACCACGAGCCATCCCATGCATGATATGGAAACGTTGAGGCCAGTCAAGCGTTGAATTTCTTGTCACAGCTGACAAAGCTTAACCGCTTAATTACCTGTGAAATAATCTGGCATGAAGCTCCACATCTTTTTTTATATGAAACATCAAAGTAATGTACTAATTGAAACCATGGAAAGAGAATTTACCAAATAGAAGTGAGTCCAAGCTTTTGTTAGTCATGTACTCGTAGATTAACATCATTTCATTTCCATGAATGCAGTATCTAAGGAGCTTCACAAGATTGCGGTGTTGAAGTTTTGCAATACAAATGATTTCATTCTTGAATTCCCCAAGCCCTTGGTGGGATGATTCTGAGAGCCTCTTCACAGCTACCTCTTGCCCGCCTTCCAACACACCCTGATATAATGAGGATAAATTGAAGCTTAATTATGGTAATTATATTTCTAATCGATTTATATCAGTAGGTTACCTTGTAAACAGGACCAAAACCACCTTCTCCAATCTTGTTGTTGATACTGAAGTTATTGGTGGCCCTTAGCTATTTCATATAAGCTAAAATAGGGTAGTTCATTGATATCTTCCATGTGAACATTGTTATTCTTTTTATCAAGCGCATACCAGATTCCTACAATTTAATATGTTTTATTTACTTCATTATCGGCTACTATTGTTTCAGTTCCAGAAGCATTAAACTAAATTTGGTTACCTCTTCCTTTCATGTAAGGTCTTTTCTTCTTACAAGCATAAGTGATGACTGCAACCAACAGTAGCATAGCTGACGAATTATTTGAGAGCAATACTGTGAGTAATCCTTTCTTCTGGTTGTAGCTAAATTTATTGTCTTCCAATAAAGAGTCATAATTACAGTCAGTACACTTAGACTCAAGTTAAAATGACATCCTATCTATCTATTTTTAAGAAGTTTCAGGACATAATAACATCACCTAGCTATTCATTTTTATATCAAAAAATGTGTACCTGCTAACTCAGAGGCAGCCATTCTTATGTAAAGATCTTCTTTTCCATCATACTCACCGATATCCATCAGCTCATCAAACCACAACAAACATCCAAGTCTCCCGTTTCTTATATCTAAATTTGCATAAGCTGTACAAGAGCAGTTCCTTATGCCCATCATCTCACATTCTACAAGGGTCATGCTCAAATTGTACCATGAACGTCGTGTATCTGGAAGTTTCACTCCTGATATTTTTCGAAAGCCATCTCCCTTCCCGCAATCTATAGGCCTTTTTCGTTGACACCCCCTCGACCAATCTGATGCTTTCCATTCATTTGGAAGCGTTGGCTGAAAGCCTCCTAAACAACTACAATCCGAGGCCACTAAATCCGAGACCATTGATCCATGGTCCAATTCTCTATTGCAATACCTTACCTTTCCTCCCTAACATTTGTGGATATCCATACCCAATTTGTATCTTCACTGTGAGAAGGATCATCGGGACTCTTCCAAGATGTCATGGACAACTCTAAGCCTGTTATTATATCCTTCCCATGTTTCATCCCTGCTATAACTGTGTCACCGGGATAATCAAAACTTTGCCAAATCAGCTTTTGACTGGAACAAGATTTCCAGTGTCCAAAAGCCATGCCACCAGATTAATATGCGATAAAGATAATGTTGAATTGGATGACCAGATTATAGCATGTCCTCCTGTCACAACAATGAGTTTTCCGTTCCTTGTGATTTTGAACTCCCTGTTAGCTACCCATACAGGAGTACAAACTGATATTTTCTTGTACCAGGGCTAAAAAATCCTAATTCAAACATCCCTCCAAGTGAGACAATTGTGTTACCATCTTTGATAGATTCATTTATAGGAATGGTGTCTACAAAAGTAGAAGCTGAAAACTGAACAAATAAAGCACTTGATAGTAATAGAAGTATGAATTGTACCTCCATTGTTTTTCCCTTTTACTTTGTGGGTTAAGGATTAGATTTAAAGCACTAGCTTGATATATCAATGCACAATTAGTTGAGATTCCGCACTAATTTTGTAAGTAATGTATATATCTTACAATTAATTGACATTCCTCACCGTTATATTTGTAGATCTATAAGATTCTCATATGTACGTTTGACTTTGATTTTTTTTTTAATGTGTCGGCTAATTTTTCTTTTATTTAGTTTGAAGTGTAATTCTACCGTACTCCTAAATAATCCTTATAAAATCTTTAAATAATCAGCTTAATAAAATGAAACTAATGCAGCAAACTTAATATAATTTATCCCACTAGGGGGTATTTGCTAATTGATGACAGCTAACCTGCACAAGTTAGTTGCACTTTTATCATTTAATACACGGGTTATCTTTTGATATGAACTATTAAAGATACAAATTTTTTATGCAGGTTTGGCCCATTAGTAAAGTCCTTTATTTTTTTAGTTTGTAAGGTATAAAAGGATTAAAAAAAGGGTAAAGGACGGAATCACATTAGATCCCCATCATCTCACCCTGCAAGGGTTATGATGCCTGTAAAATACCTTCACTTAATTGTTAATACTCACATGATTTGGACATCCCCAAGGATTGAACCCACGTCTCTCAAGAGCCCAAGTTGCAATATTGGTAATGGGTACCATTTCATCTATTGATGGATTGTAAGGTGTAAAAGGATTGATAAAATATTCAAGCTATAGGAAGAAGATTGAATTATAAGGAGAAAAAAAAAAGATGCCACATGCTTCAACTATATATGAATTATTACTAAGAAACTGTTGCGGGTATATTTCAAATTTTTTTTGTCATTAATATGTGCTTTTTACCGAGCAATCAATTGCGTTATCATGTATTCATCAGCTGATGATACAGACTGAACTTCCCCACGACTTTCTCCTGTGAAAAAGGCAGGTTGTTTAGGTTTAGGCAACATGCCCTCGCTGATCAGCATCAGGATCACTGACATCATAGTTGGTCTATCTTCTGGATGATGTTGCACACATAATAGCCCAACATGTATTGATCGCAGCACTTCAGATATGATGCATGAGTCACGTAAAGACGCACTCATGAGTTCAATTGATCTATTCTCTTTGTAGAGTCTCCATGCCTATATCAGACCAAACATATCAAGGTAAGTAGTATACACACTGGGGGTTTTGTAAGCGAACACAATATTATGATTCCAAAAAGCTACTATATCTAGTTAAACGTACATGTCCAAGAAGGTTGTCACTGTGATCTTCATGAGAAAATCCTGTGTTTTTTTTACCGCTCACTATCTCCAACACCAAAACACCAAAGCTAAATACATCTGACTTTGTGGAAAACTTCCCGTGTACTGCGTACTCTGGAGAAATGTAACCACTGCAGCAAAGTTAACACATGGGTTTTAGATTTATTGTTTCTTATAGAACATTAACTCTGAATTTAAATCAATTGCAACTGGTTTCAAGTTCTTACTATGTTCCCACCACGTTCTTTGTTTTGGTGAGAGTATCAGATCCGACAAACTTTCTGGCAAGGCCAAAGTCTGAGATTTTTGGGTTCATGTCAGCATCCAACAGAACATTGCCTGCCTTGAGATCTCTATGGATGATTTGGAGGCAGGAATCTTGATGTAGATATAGAATAGCTCGAGCCATCCCATGGATAATCTGAAAACGGCAAGGCCAGTCAAGCATTGAACTTCTGGTTTCATCTGACAGAAAGATTATCTGCTTAATTAAGCATATAATACTACAAGTGAAATATAATGTGAAATCATAGAGGGAGAGGTTAACCAAATAGAAATGAGTCCAAGCTTTTGTTAGCCATGTATTCATAAACCAAAATCATTTCATTTCCGTGAATGCAATATCCGAGAATCTTTACAAGGTTTCGGTGCTGAAGTTTGGCAATACACATGATCTCATTCTTGAATTCATCAAGTCCTTGCTTGGATGATTCGGAGAGCCTTTTCACAGCTACCTCTCGCCCGTCTACCAACACACCCTGAGATCAAATTTTATGAATGCTTTATATTTTTGTTAATATATACGGAGTAATAAACTTTTGATTCACATAAGGTTGAAGTTTTGACTGTTAGGTATCACTAACTTACCTTGTAAACAAGACCAAAGCCACCTTCTCCAATTTTGTTATTGATACTGAAGTTTTCAGTAGCCTTGGCTATTTCATACAGGCTGAAAAAGGGCAGGTCATCAGTATCTTCTATCTGAACACTGTTATTCTTTTTATTACGAGCATCCCAGATTCCTACAATTCAACATGTTGAATTTTTATACATTAATTGGCGATTACTCGCTACAGTCTACAAGGCTGAATCATCCAGAATATCGGTCTGGTCAAAAGACGGTCATTCTCGGTAAGACTCTGCCTAAACTTGGTGTTACCGAAGTCAAACTTGGTCAAAAACTCGGCTAAATGTCAGTTTGAAGTATTTATATAACCGTATTATTGTTTCTATAACATATTTCTTGGCCTATATATGAACAATCTTATGGTTTTATGAACATTTCATATAGTTAATTTCAAAATTTATATTTTTAGATATCCTAGTGGCCACAGAGGCTCACCTGCTTTGACTGGGCTAGCAAAGCAAGTCAGCTATTGAGATTAGTCTGCTCGGATTGAATAGGTCACCCATGATTAGCAAAAAAAAGGAAAAAAAAAATATCAATCCAAGTACTCCCACGAAACACTGATTAATCACTACTATGTAACCAACCTCTTACGTACACCAAGTGAGTTTTACAACCTCAGATTACTACAGTTTCATCTCTAGATGCTGAAAAACTAAAATTCAATACCTCTTCCTTTCATATAAGGTCCTTTCTTCTTACAAGCATAAGCGACGACTGCGAACAACAGTAATACCCCAGCTGAGGTAATTAAGAGCACTCCTTTCTTCGTGTTGTAGCTATTTCCTTCCAATAATAGGTCATCAAATTCAGTATGCTTTCACTAATGACTCAAAAATTGACTTAAAATGACTCAGAAACGGGAGACATGCAACTAAAGCTCTAATGGATTGAGATAAGGAACAAGACCGTGGACAACATAACATCAAAAAGCGAGTACCTGCTAATTCAGAGGCAGCCATTCTTATGTAAAGATTGTGGTTTACATCATATTCTCTGATATCCATAAGCTCATCAAACCACAACAAACACCCACTTCCCCTAATGTCTAAGTTTGCATAAGCTGTACAACTGCAATTCCTTCTGCAAGCCATCTCGCATTCACCTAAGGTCATGCTCACATTGTACCATGAATGTCGTGTGTCTGGAAGTTTCACTCCTGATATTTTCCGGAAGCCATCTCCACTTGAGCAATCTAAAGGCCTTTTTCGTTGACATCCGCTTGACCAATCTGATGCTTTCCATTCATTTGGAAGTTTTGGTTCAAAACCTTTCAAACAACTGCAAAGGGGACGCCTATTGATGTTATGGCTTCCAAAAGGCCCGCATACTGCATAACTATTATAACTGTCTACTCCAATATCTACATATACAACCCAGTCTTGTAATCGTTCTATCCAATGCATTTGCAATATCTTTCCGTCCCATGTCAAATGTATGCGTTGAATAACTGAAGATTTGAGTTCATATGTATGATATATTTCTTCCTCATTAACAACAAACTCCATTGCGTAAATTGGATTTGGCGTGTCACTAGGAAGCCCGCTAAATCCAAGACCATTCCATGGTCCAATTCTTGATTGCAAAACATTACCTTTGCTCCCAAACAATTGTGGATATCCATTTGTGTCTACCCAATGTACATATTCACCCTGGGAAGGATCATCAGGACTCTTCCAAGATGTCATACGCCTCTCTAAGCCTGTTCTTAAATCCTTTCCAAATTTCATTCCTGGTAGAAATGTGTCACCAGTATTATCAAAACTCTGCCAAATCAGGTTTTGATTATTGGTACTATCATAATCCCAAAGAACAAGATTTCCGGTGTCAAGAATCCGTGCAATTGGATTGATCATAGTCAAAGACGTCGAATTGGATGACCAGATTTTAGTATTTCCACCATCTGGCAATATAACTAGATTTCCTTCATGAGTGAGCATGAAGATGCCCGTTTTATTGGCAACCGGCGTCTCCCTGTTTGCAACCCACACGGGAGTACACACTGATATATTCTTGTACCATATCCCCACGTACCGATTCTTGGATTTTCCAGGACTAAAAAATCCTAACTCGAACATCCCGCCAGGTGAAATAAGTGTGTTGCCATCATCTTTGATAGCCTGATTTGCATAAATGTTGTCTACTGCTTTAGAATCTGATAGGTGAACAAGTAGAGCACATGAGAAGAGTAATATTATGAATTGTATCTCCATTTGGTACGTTGTTTTCTGCTGTGTGGATAAGGGGGAACTAATAATGCCCTTTAATATCATTAATCATTTTAAACTTCTGTACACCTCATTAATTTATTATTTATATTTTTTTTTTCATTTAATCAAACTTTGCTTCCTATACAATCAACTTAATTTAGGTTAAATGCATAAAAATTTTTTACTTTAACGTATTTATGTTATTTATGTTTTGATTATTCAAGGAATTATATTTCCAAATTGTAATCAATAAAAATATTATCGTTAAGTTTTAATGTTAGATGTTAAGTGTCAACGTGACATGCCAAATCATTGAAAAAGTCTACGTAACATTATTTTAGTAGTTCACATCTCATTTCTATACATATAGCAATGCAAACCTCATTTTTATACCTATTATTATCTATCACCGATTTTTTTCCACCATTTTTAGACTTATCACCAATCTATATTTATTTCACCGATATATGATATCCGATTGCTATTTTAGTCAATGGTACTATTAGTCATCGCAATGGAATATTAGGGATGGTCAGGGGTTTCTCCCTTTTCTCTCTCTCCATTCTCTGCTCTCTCATCTCTAACAACTCTTTCTCCTAGATCTTGGATCGGAGATTGAGTCTAAGATTTCGAAATTCAGATCGAGTATTAGAGATTGAGAGTTTGAGATCGAGATTATTCTCATCCGATTAAAGCTTCCACACCGGTGGATCTAACCATATTTTTTACACTCTTTGGGTCGGAGGTCCCTTCTACTTCGGTGGATCTGGAAGCAGCCTCTCTACCGTTGTGTAGGGGTAAGGTTTGTCTACATCTTACCTCCCCATACCCCGGCGTTTGCCGGAATTGGGTACGGTTATCGTTGTCCTTGTGTTTGTCGGTACTATTAGTCATCGCAACGAAAGTTAACATTTCTTTGAAGACAAAATTTCATTTAGTTGGAAAATTCAAAGTCAAAGTAAAATAAAGCCAAGAAGAATTCATAATAGAGTCGAAGATTACCGCGTTCCGTTAATTAGACGATTGAAAATTCCATAGTTCCGAACGTTCCAAAAGTCCCACCAACTGACATAGATGAAAGTGAGATTTTTGAACTTTTAAAAATTAAAATACATCTATTAATTATTGATCCTTATATAGTTATATATATGAGTTTAACAATCATAATGCTGTTCAGCATGCTTCTATAGCTTATTTTTTTTATAAAATTTATTCAATTATGTGAAGATTATTGTGAGAAGAAAGTTAGTTACAACATGCTGTTAGATGTATATTTGTTTTTCCTATATGTATCGGTAATAATATACTGTATCCGTATTTCCTACTTGTGATTTTAATATTATTTATTTAATTTTTATCCATCTACTAATTTAAATAAATGTGGTTAAAAATTCTAAAACAACACGAATTATGTTTAACACATGTGAATTTAGATCAGATTATATATTATTATTACTAGTATTAAAAACAAGATTAAATCTTAACCAATAATATATGTCTTTCGCTATTAGCTATCATTGGATTTAAGAATTTATGTGACTGAACAGTGAACATGTTCAAATATTGTTTTCTTTATGAAAAAATCATCCGTACCATATATAGTTCATCCTAAGATTATACGGGATAATAGTATATTAGGTAATTTTTCATGAATCCTTGATTATACGGGTTTTTACATGGTAGCTTAGGGTTTAGGATTTGAAGTCGTAGGGTTAGCTGTATACATCCATTCCCCCACTGTAGGCTTTAGCATTTTAGGGTTTAGATTTTTTCGGGTTTTTACATGGTATCTTAGGGTTTAGGGTTTGAAATTGTAGGGTTAGCCGGGCTAACCCTACGACTTCAAGCCCTAAATCCTAAACGTACCGTATACATCCATCCCCCAACTGTAAGCTTTAGGATTTTAGGGTTTAGCATTTAGGGTTTTAGAATGCAACTTTTCTAAAATGTATGCATAAAATCAAAAATGATTTTGCATAGTTTTTACATGGTAGCTTAGGGTTTAGGGTTTGAAGTTGTAGGGTTAGCCCCGACTTCAAACCCTAAACCCTAAGCGTACCGTATACATCCGTCCCCCACTGTAGGCTTTAGCATTTTAGGGTTTAGCATTTAAGGTTTTAAAATTCAACTTTTCTAAAATGTATGCATAAAATAAAAAATGACTTTGTATAGATTTTTAACATTATCCATGTGAAATCAATTTTGATTTTACACAAATAGTCTTAAAAAGACAATTATACCTTAAAACGTACAAACCTGAACAAAATCATATATGATTTTGTATAGTTTTTTCACACTCTATATTTAAAATCAATTTTGATTTTGAATGGTTTTCTTTGTATGGAACTCATTTGATTTTGTCTCAATGTGCTATACAAAATCATAACCGTATATGATTTTGTATAGGTTTTCCCCAATAAATGCGTAAAATCATTTTTGATTTTGAATAGTTGATTTTATATATGTTTTTCACAATTTATGCGTAAAATCATTTTTAATTTTAGGCATACGAACACGAGTAACTAAAACCTCAATACAAAATCAAATTTGATTGTAGAAAACAATGTTATAAAACACAAATCTATAGTATCTATATACAAAATCAAATATGATTTTACACATACAATTACAAAAACAGAAATCAATAAAATGTCAATACATAATCAAATATGATTCTGAACATAAAGTAAACAATAACAAATAACTTACATAATCATATTTGATTCAATACATGATATCACACAAACATATACACTTATATTGTACATAAAGTAATTTTAAAGGTATTATCAAACTTTGGTTTATACATTTTATCAAACACCTTGTATGCAATATTCAATCAAATGTGATTTGAACTAAATCATATATAACAAACTTTGGTTTAGATATTTTATCAAACACTTTGTAGGCAATATTATACCAAACAACAAAGTCAATTAAATAACCAATAAAATTTAATAAATTCAAATGTTAGAATAGATCTAATCACATGTAATCTAATTACATTTGAATATTTCAAATTTACATAACAAAAGCCATATATTCGTATTCAATAGATCCTTCATTGTTATTAACATTTTCAAGATCAATTGTTGATGAATGATAAAGATGATGACGACGACGGAGGCAACGATGGCTGTACCATTTTGATTAGAACATGATGGTGATCTGAACACGGTGGTGGTGGTCTTGGTGCTGCTACCGGAGGTGAGAGAGAAAGAGAGAAAGAGATAAAGATCTGTGTGTGTGTTTGGATTTGGAAGAAATATCAGGGGAATGAAATAATGTGTCAAATTACAATATTACCCCTCTACGTGTATTTTTCTTTTTTAACATGGATCGTTGATCACTTTTGATCCAAGAGCTGAGATGCAGCCCTTGGATTTCACCAAAATATAGTGTTCCGCCTGATCACAACTCTAGTATATTATATACAAAGAAATAGTGTTCGCGCGTTGCAGCGGTGAGATGGTGGGTGAGATGTTTAAATTAGTAAATAAAGAAGATGTGTAATTTAGGTAGTTCAAATCCTTAATTGAGAATTTGAAAAAAGGACAAAATGTTTTATAAGATAGTATAGATAATAATTGAAACATATAATTGATTAATTGTCATATATTATACTCTACGAGCAGATAAAGTCCCCGCGCGTTGCGGCGGTGAGATAGTGGGGTAATGGGTCACATGAGGTGATAAGTCATAGAGTGTGATAGCCAAATGTTTTAGCCGTACGGGCTCCGCCATCGAATTTAAAAATTCGTCGAAAGTATATCGAATGATATCTCTAATGAAAGAGCATGAAATTTTAAGAACACGTACTCATACAATTTTTATAATTTATCGATATACGGTTTTTGAGATAAAAGATTTTGAATAAACTAGATGAATAAAATGATTTATGGAGGAGAGTGAAAAAAAATGAGTGGTTGAGATTTGAGGAGAGAAAAAAAATGAGTAGTTGAAATTCAAGGTTATTATAGGTATATTAGGTAGAGATGTTTAAATTAGTGAATAAAGAATAAGGGTATTTTCTAAGTAGCTACACCGTCTCCATTTTCTAAAAAAACATAATGACGTATGTATTTTACTCCTTTCCCTTATTCACTTCATTAAACTTTAAACTTAAACATATTATATATATGGGGAAGGGAATATGAGGCTGTTATCTAAGTTGAGTGAAAAACAACTCACATACTTTTTTTTAATCATAAAAATCATAGGGGGCCAAACATTTATTCAAAATATTAAAATATTGATATGTGATGGATTTTTCATCCGAATTGGGTGCATAACAGCCATATATTCACTATTCTCAATATATATTTATTCTTTAATAAAATAATATATAACATATATCCTTTAATTTTTAAAATAAATACACTACTATTTTTTATATCAGTTAACTTTTACATTAATAACTTCTATCACTTTTTTAAAATGGCTACGAACACATATTTCTCAACTTCAGTTCACATTATTAGATGTCATATATGAGTGTTATTAGTTCATTTCCACTTCTCAATTGAATTTTTGCAACATCATCCATTTAACCCATAAATTTGGCTAATGGTTGTCAAGACTTTTTGAAGAAGTTTAATTATATACGAGTATTTAACACAGTCATAAAAAGAGTTTATAACTTGCTAGAAATCGAGATCGGAGAAGTTTAATTATATATGTATCAAACACGGTCAATGGTCATATTTCAATTAAAGTTTGTAAGAGAAATTTCATCAAACAGGTTATGGGCATTCTAACACAACGATCCGATGCCCCATAAATTGGTAACAAGTATATGATTATTTTTGTAATCTTTCACTAAACGAAACTAATTAAAAGTTATATTAATAGAAAACTACATTCGGAGTTCTAAATAAGAGATCTTGCTGCATAATGATCAAGCAACAACAGGAAACACGGACTCCATTATCGACGGATGGAAACATGACGCGACATTACCAACATTTGTTGTAGGTTGACACAAATCTTGTACCATAACTTATACAGACACCCAAAATACATGATTCTCCATACGTTGCTAATCGCCAAAGGTCCAACCACGACCCAGAAACCGATGAAAAATCCAACCACCAACGAAAAAATTAACACCCAATCAACTTCATTTGATTCATCACGATGTTGTGTGCTTTTCGGCGTATCAACAACAGTTGCTAATCCACAATCAACCGGAAGAGGAGCTCCACAAAGTTTGTTCCCGGTGAAGCTAGACTCGTTAAAGCTCTGAATCTGAGTACTTGAAGGGATTCTCCCAGTTAAACCGTTATCAGATACATCAAACCAATTCAGAAAAGTCAAATTTGATATGCTCCATGGAATTTCTCCTTCAAGTAGGTTTGAGGACAAATCTAGAGATTCAAGCAATCTCATATGACCAATATTGTCAGGAATTTTTCCGGATAGTTTATTTCCTGATAGATTCAAATAACGTAATTCCTCAAGATTCATTAGATCACTAGGAATGTGCCCTGAAAAACAGTTACCTGAAAGATCTAATGTTGTCACCAAATGAAGGATTGTGCTATATGAACTTTCTCTTCCTTTTATCACCACTGATGCACTGCCCAAAACTTGATTTTGGTCAAATTCGTCGTATAGAATGATCCGGCTTGAGCTTTCTTTTCCTGACATTACGCTGAAGTTGTGGAAACACGTCGGTATGTTCCCAGAAAGATTGTTGTCAGCAAGGTCTAATATTAGAATTGAAGTGAGACGACATACTTCATTCGGGAACTTTCCAGCAAGCTTGTTTGAACGAAGACTAAGAAGTTTCAATTTTGTAGATTTCCTCTTCTTTTGGGTCAGGGTGACTCCAGTGAGTTTGTTGTCGGCCAGATCAATGATCAACAAGCTCTGTGAAGTCAGTACCGAAAGAGGAAGGTTTCCATTAAGATGATTCTTGCGCATATTCAATGATCTAAGACACGATACTTTGCCCACAGAGTCTGGGATTCCACCCGATAGTCTGTTGTTCTCAAAGTTTAAGTCTTCGAGAGAATCCCAATTCGCCCAGCAATCTGGAATAATGCCCGAGAGGTTATTGTTTGCAAGGTTAAGAACTTGTAACTGTCTCGGTTCATGGATTTTAGGACACAAGAATTTCTCTAGAGACCCGGAAAGATTATTGATCGAAAGGTCAAGGAAATGTATGTCAGGTCTGTTGAAAGAGCTCGGTAATGGGCCCTCAAAACCATTGTCACTTAAATCTAGTACTGCATTCGAAGCGAGGAAACCAAGATCTTGTGTTAACTTTCCTTGGATTCGATTGTGGGAGATGTTCAAGAATTCTAGGCCTGAGAATGTACTCCAAAACCAATCTGGAATGACGTCTGAAATGTTGGCATTTGTGATATCCAACTGAGTCAAGTTTTTCTGGAACTTAAGCCATGAAGGAAAACGAGGGCCTAAATTCCATGAGCCAATTCTCAACACCTCGAGCTGGAAAGGTGGGACCCAGTTTTCAACACTTGGATCCAGTGTTAGCTTGTTGTTATCGGCCCTTAAAGTTTGTAGTGCCGTAAGATTTGTGAAGTGATGTTCGGTGATTGAGCCATTCAACAGATTATTGTACACACTGCAAAATGTCAACTTTTGAAGGTTCCCAAAACTGTCAGGAAGACTTGTCGTAAGTAGGTTGTTTGAGAGATCTAACCACACCAACGACGAGAGTCTTCCTACGGAATTTGGAATTGGACCGGTGATTGAATTAGCATTGAGTATTAACGTCTTCAGATTTGGCAAAGTTCCTATGGAATCAGGAATTTGACCGGATATAAAGTTCCACCCAAGATCAAAGGTGATCAGATTCTTTAGATGTCCAACGTTTTCAGGTAACGATCCAACAAGATAATTACCCCAAAATCCTAAAGACTCCAACTTAGGCGACTCACATTCACAGAAGTTTTGAAGAAGGTCGGTTACATTTCCATACAAATGGTTAGTTTGAAGAGCAACGGACCTCAAGTTGCAAAGATTAACCAATGAAGTAGGTAGTGACTCGTTGATCTTATTGTTCGACAAGTCAAGGCTAACAAGGGAACTCATGTTGTGAAGGTCACGAAGGATTGGTCTCGTAAGACTGCAAGTACTGATGTCTAACGACACAAGATTTCTAAGGCTAGATACGCCTTTCAGAATTGACGTGTGATTCATGACATCATTACTTGAAACATGAAGAGATGTTAGGGATGTTAATTTATGAAAACCAGCTTCGAAACCAGGGACTAGATTATGAAAGTTACAGTTGGTGAGATCAAGGGAAGTGAGACTGGTTAGATTGAAGATCCAACCGGGCATAAAGCTAGTATCAAACGTGTTGTATGAAAGATCAAGAACAGACAGTGATGTGAAATTAACGTTACTCAAATGGCGAGGGATATTCGGTAGTAAGCAAGAAGATAAGCGTAATTCTAACAAAGAAGGGAGGCTATTCATTACCTGTAGCCAGTTAGGTACGCTGCTGAGATTATAGCCACTTAAATCGACATGCCGCAACGTTTGAAGACTAGACAACCAGTGAAGATTCTTGACAGGATAATTGCTTCCCCAAAGCCCATACCGGAGATCAAGAACACGCAACATGGTCAGATTCCCTAGATTGTGAGGGATCCGTCCATCAAACTGAGACGTTGAAAGATTCAGATATCTTAAATTCCGCATTGAAGTTATGAAACTTGGAATCGGAATCCCTCCAAAGTCATTACAACTCAAATCCAAGTAATAAAGACGCTTCAACGACAACAAGTAAGGGCTTATGTTCCCTCCCAACATGTGTTTTGAAGCTTCTTCGAGTTCAGCATCCGTATCATAAGGACCATGACAATGACCATGAAGCCCGTCATCGGGTCCACCTAGGTGAAGCTCTTGGACATGACCTGAAATGTTATTGCAAACTACACCAGACCATTTGCAACATTCCTTGTCGTAGTCATAATTCCAAGACGAGAGCCGGTTAGCACCATCTATCAAATCATTTTTGATCTGCAGAAGGGCCGCCCTCTCGGTCTCGATGCATAGAACTTGACTCGTGTGTGCCTCACATAGATAACGACGACAACATAGTAATAAAACAGTAGTCACGAACCAAAAGATACAAAAAGGAGAAGGATAAAAAGGAAGCATGAAAGATTTCATATTAATTAATTAACAGTAGTGAGTGACTGCTAAATGTATACTTTGATACATACACTTGTGAATATATAGTTGCATATGTAGATACCGTTGACCAAGATTTTTAGAGGTGACTTTTTACCTTTGGCTCTCTAGCTTGTTGTATGTATGTACGATGACCCATCAAACCTTTAGGTACGTTGACTACGTTCTTGTAGATATTTTGTATACGGGTGAAATTTCTATAGATTTCTGTAATTATCTTTCTTAAAAAACAAACAAAATGTGGAGGTATATGTATCTTTTTTCAACTCTTGCGCGCATCCACACTAATATATGTCTTAGTCTAAAAGTATAATTCAAACCACAAAACCCCACTGAATAACTTGCCATGAATTTCTCATTTAGGTTGACAATTTTGCCATGCATATGACAAAAAAAAAGACCCTCTTTATCTCGTGGTTATGAATCCTAAGTAGTGCATACTGCATACAACTTTATATAATTTTTAACATACTTACAGTCACATAAGCATATCATCTTAGCTTAATTTTATTTAACTTCAACGGAGATAATCCGTACACCACTTATATTTAAGTCGTATACAATTATACTACCAACATATCTTACAGTACTGTATTATATACTCCATATTATACAAAACCATAAGACATATTTGATGGGATACAAATTATATCATCCTTTTATTTAAATATATTTTAATGTTAGGCCTACTGCCCACTAAATGGTTCATGGAGACAGTACCATATATATTGCCATGTCATCAAGTAAAATGAAACACGAGTCAACTGGTGGATGATAAAGTTAAACAAATATTATATTGGTTTGTGAGCAATATTCTTCATGAGATATGTATCGACGTTAGTTTGTGGAGGATGTATATGATTACTCTTGGTGAGTGGCATAAGTCTTTCGGGTGGACTAATGATGTCGGTTGAGAATGTTGTAGTCAACTATATATATAGTACGTACGTCGTAATCACTTTTAGAAGGTTTCAAACTTGTATTGACAATTAATTAGAACTCGATCCCTAGTTAGCTAGCTAGGTTGATTTTTAGCTCACAAAACTCTTAAACATTTAACTAACTAAATCACGTTTATGACAAACATAATTTTGTTTTCACTAAAACATCAGTTAACATAATTATGATCATCGACATTGTTTTCAGAAGTATTGAAAAGCATTAACAAGTATAGAAAAATCTCACACTAGCTATAGCTAGGTTGTTGTTGAATAATATTCAGAGATGGCCAAAAATCCGGTCCGATAAACCAAAATCACGACCTCAAAAAAACCAGTTCTTCAAGAACCGATCAGTTCCGAACCGGTTCCACTTTTTTATCCAAAAATCGGTTACGAACCGGTTTCAAATCGGTTCGATTGCAATTCTTGTTAAAGAAAAAACAAGAAAAAAAAACTGATCAAACATTAACCAAAGACCAGTTCCGGTTCTTGAAGAACCAGTTTCAATCAACATCAGTCAACATTGACTGGAACCGGTTGCTCCAAACCGGATTTTGGCCATGGGAAATATTTCACATAGCCAAACTTTTATGGAGAACTCTTAAATCTTGTTAGTTACATCGGGTTTGACTTAATTATTATACTTTAAATTCAAAGTTAAAGTAGTAAAAAAAATGAAGGCTTTTTAGTATTACAGAACTACAGATAGGAGGCTAAATTATACTGTAATGGTTTATTTGGGCTTCTGCTACTATCCGAGGCCCAAAAGCTACACGTTGAAAAAAAGAGTACTTGGACCTGTGGAGTAAGGAATGCCAATGGTGATGAATCGGATATAATCCATTTATTTTTCTCATCATTCATATGCATGTTTATATGACTATATTTATGTAAAAAGTTTTCATCATCAGCACATTTTTAATAAAGAAATTAACAATGACTTTGAAATCTGTATTGAACTCGCCACTTTCAATAAATACATGTTCCAACTTTTTTCAATCAAAAGTCATCTTTTTCATAAATTATATATACAGTCATGGTTTTTCCTAATTTGTAGAAAAAAAGTGATGAATTGTTTCATATTTTATATAAATATAAAATTGAACAAAGAGTCTGTTAAATACATATATCTCTGCTCAGTTACACTTCTAAAAGTAGCTATTTTAAGGTGAAGTATTGTACGAGTAGTTGGATAATAAATGCTTACGAAAAATGTGGATATTCATTTTCATGTCTAGTTACATAAATTGAATTAAACATCTAAATACCGAACGACCGAACCAATATAACACATACAAGCTCGGGTTTTTATTTCGATCCAACCGATAAATTTGATCCGGTTCATGTTAGAACACCACCACTAGCTAGGTGAGTTACACTAATTCATCAAACTTTGCTATCTAGTTTACATTTAATCAAACATAAAATGTTTCAAGTAAGAAAAGGCCTCAGAGGACCACATATAGTTGCAGGTATTATGAGGAAACTTTGGACAAATATGAAATCTTGGTTTATAAGAGGACTTTCATCAAACAGTTTATGGGCATCCTAAAACAAGGATACAATGCCCATATTTTTTAAGATGGTTTTTGGTAACAAAAGTAAATATGATTATTTTTGTAATCTTTCACTTATTAATGCAACTAATTAAAAGCCATATAAATAGACATAACTACATTTGAAGTTCTAAATAAGAGAACTTGCTACATAATGATCAGGAAACTAACATACACTTCATTACCAACATTTGTTGTAGGTTGACACAAATCTTGTGCCATAACTTATGCAGCACCCAACAGAGTGTTGTATACACTGAAAATGTCAAGTTTTGAAGGTTTGCAAAATAACTAGACTATAAAAGAATCAACAATTCAAGATATTATTTCATAATGATAGAATAAAAAAATTAAACTAAAACTCAGGTAGCTAGCTAGCTAATCCAACATACAACAAAACCAAAAGTACATTATCCAAACCCATTCATTACAAACATTTGATCACATCAAAGATTTCAATGATCTTTCTTTGACTGGCTTCCTTTCTCTTTTTCTCCTCAAAATTCCAATTTCGTCATCATCGTTGCTATACTCATCGTCGTCGTCATCTATATAATCTAATCCTACTGGCCTCATTTCGGGTTCAAATCGTTTTCCCTTTTGTTCCTCAACATCCACATCACCATCATCAATGCCATCTAAATCTGTACCCATGATTCCTCTTTTCTTGCCCCAAGATGGACCAAACCCCGAATAATAGTAGTAGTCATGCGGGTTGTTTGTGTTGGGCCTTTTCTTGGCCCGACGGGACCGACATCCGGGCATGGGCCGAGACCCGCCAAACTTTTTCTTAGCATTCCAAACCTCATAGGTTTGGAGCCCAGAAAGATGATATTCGCACATAGTATACCCGTTTTGCACCACACTCCCACATTGCCATCCTTGCTCGTCGGTTTCACCACATAACTTCATTTCTTCAAGACCATCTCCTTCCAACTTAATCTCTTCCTCATCAGTTTCACAATCATTCTTTATACAACTAAGATTATTAGCGTTTTCACCTAAACCGTCATCTCTATCGTTATTATTATCATTTTCACCAAACCCCAAGGTATTCAAAGAATCCCCACTGTCACAAAAGATTAATCTTTAGTTGAAACCAATACCGATAAATTGAACAAATAATCTAACTGTCCCTAAACCAGAAAGTTTGATTATGACCAAATAAAGCACACAAGTCCCTCCATTTCACAAAATTTCCTAATTTGGTCATATCAATAGACAATATATAACATGAACATAATTAGTACTCTATAAGATATAGATATATATATATATATACACATATATCTCAACATGATAGTTCCGGCCAGCCACATTGTCAGCAGTTAAGATCAATATTTAATCGAAACCCATGTCGAAAATTGAAAAAAGAATCGAACTTTCTCAAAATATGAGCTTACATTATGACAGTAAAACAAGGAAAACAGAGTAAAAGGAACAATATATACATATATGAGTGAATAATGTATGTATAGATGAGCAACCCTAAAATTAGGTTTAGAAACGATAGAATAACGGGAAGGAAAGATATATTAGAAATTAATAATAATGAGTACGTACCTCTGAAAATCTGAAATAAAATCAAACCATCTTCTATTTTGAGCAATGTTAACGTTATAATTAACGATATAATCATCCAACTGTAAAAAATCCCGGCGGCCACCGGAAAAAAAATATAATAAGGAATAAGCAGCATGCAAATAATCATCAAATATATGTAATAAATCAGCTGAAATTGACGACCAAAGTTCCGAAATTTTAGGGTTTATGACTCATTAAATGAAGGTTTTCTTTTGGTTTTAGATAAACCCTAGAAACCATAAGAATGTAGAAAAGATTTAAAATTTGAAGTGGGTTTTGGATATTGAAACAGATCTGAATAACGAGATTGAAAAACAAACAAGAAAAGATGTAGAAAGATTGTTGCTTTTTTTGTTTTTAATTGGTACCTGAAATGAAGGAGTAATGATATCCCATGGAGATTGATTGAGCTGGCAAATGTTATTGTTTGGAATCAGACAGCATGATGATGATGATAATGATGATGATTCATTGTTTGTTGTTGTTAAGGAGGAGCTGGTTGTTGTGTTTTGAGTAGTGTTGAGAAGTGCTGCTGAGAGTTTTGCATTTTTTCTTATTCTCATGGAGATGAAACAAAGAATACCACACGACCACTACGAGAAGAAGAAAGAGACAGAAATAATATGGAGCGGTCACTCACTACAAAGATATATATATATGTGTGTGTATATCATTACCCTTTATGTATATGCAACACTCTTTTCCAGATCTGAGATGTCTAGTATATAGAATCAGGTACTACATTCAATGCATAATTTACTATAAGTGTTAAACGATATAATATGTGAAGCGATAATAGTACTATATGGTTTGATACATTTAAGTATATATTTTATAGCATATTATATAAGTATATATATATAATACATAATTGACTCATTTATCGGAAACTTATAATCAAAATTGTCTCATTTATCGGTTGAATCAAACTAAAACTCGGTCAAGACTCAGGTCAATTTCGGTTAAACTCAGCCGACTCGGGTCAAAAATCGGGTTAACTTTAGTCAATTTTATTTTTCTTTTTATAAAAAAAAATTAATAAAATCTTAAATTGGTTTAGGTTTTGTTTCTAAATATTAAGTTTACACTTTACAATATTATGCTAACAATATTAAATACTTATATTTAAGTTTGAAGTTCATTACATATAATTTCAACATTTTGTTATTTTTATATATAAAAAGTCAATTCGAATTCCTATTGATCTTGATCCGAGTTTTCAATAACTTATCCCCTCACCGGTCAAATTTTGATTCACGAGTTCTCCAACACTGTTCCTACATTAATTATTTGTATAATTTAGTTTTCTATGGAAAAAAAAAATTTCAACTTGAACATTGCTTAAGATCTAAAATTTAAATAATGATAATAAAATCAATACCGATTGTAAATTATATATATACTAAACACTTATATAAATTTACAATTTCTTAATGTTATAGAACATAATAAGTTTTACCAATTTTTATTTTAAGTTGTAAAGTTTCTATTTTTTTTTTTTAACTTTTGTCCTGCATCAAATTTTTCGTTTTGATTTTTCCGACACTTAACTTTTGGATTCTCATGTTTTCATCAACACAACTTTCACACGTTACGGTTTTACTTTTAAACATTTGGTTTTGATTCTTTTCATCCGCCTTTTTATATATATAATGTTTTTCTTATAGCACATAATAACTTTTAACAATTTTTATTCTAACCCCCTAAAGTTTCTATGTTTTAACTTTTGTCGCACATCAAAGTTTTCATTTTTATTTTCTTAACACTTAACTTTTGGTATTCATAATTTCATGAAACAAGTTTCACACAATTACGGTTTTACTTTTAAATAATTGATTTTGATTATTTTCATTTGTTTTTATATACGTTTCTGTTCATATAACATTTAAAGCATTAATATAATTCTTGTTTTATGTTTTTATACATCTTATTATTCTTTTACATGTTTTATTGTTATTGCTATATGTTTAATTGTCTTTTTTAAATTTGGGTTCAAATATTTTACATAACTTAAAGTCCAAAACAATGTCGTGTAATATACATATTCCATGGTAATGCACGAGTAGTTTCATATTTAGTGAATGAATAAGTAATTAAGTAGTGACATAAATATATAGTTATTAATGACGATTATTAGTTAATTAAACATGTTGTATGGTTTCTAAGTAGTGACATAAATATATAGTTTTCTCTTTTAGATTAAAATAACTAAGTTTTATTTTTATTTATTTAAATATGAAAAAATGTTAGATGATGTTAACATTATTTAGGTTGGATGATGTTGCTCACTCATTTTATGGTTTATAAGAACAACATCATCTAACCTAGATTAAGTCATCCCAAATAAATAAATATATATAACAATATGTTGTTATTTACTCTGTATGTTTTTATATGATTTAACTATTCCATTAATTTTGGTTTACTAATATACATGTTATTATTATAGGATCAAACGAAACATTTGATTTATCAATATTATCTATACTATATTATAAAGCAGATTTTCCCTAAATTTTCAACATTGAACTTGAAATTTTCAATATTGATTTTAAGTAATTTCCCAAAATGTCCCTCCTATCTATTCTATATTTATCTAAAATAAATATAATATTCTTTCTTTCTCCTCAAATCTCAACCAATCATCTTTTTTCTCTCTTCTCCATAAATCATTTATTCCTCAAATTCATTCAAAATCTTTTATCTCAAAAACCGTACATCGATAAATTATAAAAATTGTATGGGTGTTCTTAAAATTTCATGCTCTTTCATTAGAGATGTCATTCGATATACTTTCGACAAATTTTTAAATCCGGAGGCGGAGCCCGTACGGCTAAGACATTTGGCTATCATACTCTATGACATATCAACTCCTATAACCTATCATACTCTATGACCTAGGTATCACCCCACCATCTCACCGCCGCAACGCGCGGGTACTTGCTCTCGTATATTATAAAATAGATTTTCCCTAGATTTTCAACATTGAACTTGAAATTTTCAATATTGATTTTAAGTACTTACCCAAAATGCTCCTCCTATCTATTCTATATTTATCTAAAATAACTATAATACCATTTCTCTCTCCTCAAATCTCAACCAATCATCTTTTTTCTCTCTCCTTCATAAATCATTTATTCCTCCAGTTCATTCAAAATCTTTTATCTCAAAAACCGTACATCGATAAATTATAAAAGTTGTATGGGTGTTCTTAAAATTTCATGCTCTTTCATTAGAGATGTCATTCGATATACTTTCGACAAATTTTTAAATCCGAGGGCGGAGCCCGTACGGCTAAGGCATTTGACTATCATACTCTATGATCTAGGTATCACCCCACCATCTCACCGCCGCAACGCGCGGGTACTTGCTCTCGTAAACATTTATGTGTTAGGTATGTGGTTAATACTTCACGTGATACATATTATATGTTGGGTTTAATATCTCGGAATGTAAGTAACTTTGCAACTTTTTCTTATATATTTAAAATATCAAAAATTTTGTACAGTTTATGTAAGTATCTCGCTAAATTGAATACTTAATGTAAAATTTTTACGTTGACCAATCAAAAACTTCTACGTGGACAACTCATATAGTTGCCACCTATACACTTTTACATTAAACATTCAATTTAGCGAGATACTTACATATATTATTCAAGAATTTATGATACATATACACAATAAAAAAGATTGCAAAATTACTTACACTCCAAGATACTTAACCTATTATGTGCTATATTGATTTTTAACATGTGCACACAGATATACGTTCAAGCACATTTCACGGGTCACTCTAAATCTAGTTAGTTATATACTTATATGGGATTTGACTTTATTGTATTAGTGATAGTGAACCAAATTCAAAGTTTCTATTAAAAAAAAAAAACTAAAAGATGAGGCTTTTGAAAAATGTCAAGATAGGAGGCTAAAATATAATGGTTTATTTGGGCTTAAGCCATAATGGAATTTAAAGTATTTGGACTCCAATTACTCCTAATTTTGGAGTAAAGAATGGCGATGTAACGATATAGATCGGATGTTACTATATTCATATTCTGTTTCTATTTATTCTTTTCATCATTTATATTCATTTGTTTTGTTTAACGGCAAGTTAGCTGTTAATAGTTGTTAGCACTCGAGACACCATAGTGACATCCAATTATGCAGTATGAAGAGTTCGAACCACGCAAGTCTAAGACGAAACCTATGATTCTCGAAAATCCTCCAATAATCCATTCCTATTGATTTAAGAAGTGAGATTCCAACCCTCACGGATTTTCCCAAGGTCTAAGACCTTACCAATTCATTTACAAAGTTTTCATCATTAAAAATAAAGAAACAATGACTTTGAAATATGTACTGAACTCGCGCTTTCAAGTTTTAATATGGGGAGTGATATATCTACAACTTCTTTTTGCCATCCACAACAAATGTACACATTATACTGCACAGTATACAACTGTATAAAGCAGATATTGTTGTGGATGGCCAAAAGTTGTTGTAGATTTATCATTTCTCTTTTAATATATATACATCGTTCCAACCTTTTTTTAATTAATAGTCATGTATTTCGTAGATTATACACTTTATGGTCTTTCCTAATTTGTAAATAAAAGTGCTGAATTGTTTTAAACTTTATACAATAAACATCGAGCAGATAGTCTATTACATACATACTAGTTAATCAACTTAATTAAAGTTTTAAAATTATAAAATATATTTAAAAAAAATTATGTAATGTTTGTTTTTAAAACATTGTAAGTTGATAGATTTAATAATTCAACTAACACAATAATTGTATAGTTTATAAATCAACTAAATAAAAAATACATTTTATTTGTAATATTATATAAGAGAGAAATTTTATTCTTTAAATAAATGATTGATTTTTTTATTAAAACATGTATAGGCTATTTTCTATTTCATTTATATATGACATTATAATTAAATAAAAAGAATTTTAAGGTGAAATATGGTTTTGCCACATCAAAAACTTTCTAAAAATACTTATAAAAAACAATCTTGTTTTATTATATATAAAGATAAGCATTAAATATTTTACTCATTGCTTACTTTCACATGCATACATACAAGGGTGGTCTTGCTAGTCATATCTATATCTATATTATATTATAAATCAAATTTTCTCTGTCTAAATTTTAAGTTTCAACATTTACTTTCCCAAAATGTCACTCCTCTATCTATTCTATATTTACCTAAAATAATTATAATACCCTTTCTCTCTACTTGAATTTCAACCAATTATTTTTTCTCTCTTCTCCAAAATCATTTATTCTTTCAATTCATTCAAAATCTTTTATCTCAAAAACTGTACATCGATAAATTATAAAAATTTTAATGGGTATTCTTAAAATTTCATGCTTTTTCATTAGAGATGTCATTCGATATAATTTCGACGAATTTTAAAATCCGAGGTCGGAACCCATACGGTTAAGGCATTTAGATATCACACTCTATGACCTATTACACCCTATGACCTATCACCCCCACCATCTCACCGTCGCAATGCGTGGGTACTTACTCTCGTGTTATAAAATAGAGTTTTTAAGGTGAAGTATTGTAGTTATATAATAGGAAAATTTACATATATATCCCACTTAAAAGACATAATTACATATTTATCCAAAGTGTAAGTTTTTAATGTATAAATACAATATTTTTAAATCATGCTTTAGATAGAGATGTAATTATATCTTTAAAAGTGGAATATATATTAAGACAAAAATTGATATACATTGGTGTGGAAATAAAAGCAAAAACGAAGCGGGATCCATCATGTCCAAGTCCAGATGTTACGACTCGATCTTAAAGCCTATGATAAGCGCATGTCAACAATTTCTCACCATTCAATTATGCATAGTTTTTAAAGGAGTTTTTGTGTAATATAAAAAGATTATATTTTAGGTCAACTATTAAATCTATGGATGATAGATCCTCATTCATATTTACTCCCTTAAACATTTATATCCGCTCTATATTTAATACTTAACCAAAAAACATCATCCATATCATGAATGGTGGATTGGGTAAAGTAAATGTCCATTAAATCGGATTACCAATGCCATGTCTAGTTACATAAACTGAAATTAAACATCTAAATACCGAACCAATCTTACACATACAAGTTTGGGGGGTTTTTTTTTGGTCTCACCAGTAAACTTAATCTGGTTCACGTTAAAGCACCACCCCTAGGTCAGTGAGACTAATTCATTAAAAGTAATCTAGTTTGCTTTTAATCAAACATAAGAATGTGTCACGTGTAGAATAGACCATCTTTGATTCTTTGGATGATCTTGAGAAATAAAAGGCGTTAGAGGACCACATGGGCGAACCCTATGGACTAAAGTCAGTCAATAGTACAAGAATAGTTGCAGGTATTATGAGGAGAGTGAGGAAAATTTAACACTCAGGAAGGACAAGTGAAATCTCTGTTTATAAGCTTAGATGACGTATTGGGATCAGGATTACCCTCCATTGACAAAGTCACCCTTAGGTTAAAAAGCAGTTGCAGACTTGCAGCTACCATAATGTGATTTAGCAGATTTTAGAACTGTCTCGGTCTAACAGCGTATAACAATTATGCTGGTCAATGGCACAGTTGCGCACACGTTCTTAATGGCTCAACCATGGTATTGTTGCAGACGATGATCCTGGCAACCAGTTCTGCTTTATTTCCCTCTTCAACATAGTTACCCCAGAATACACTAGAAGGTCAAGTCAGGTTTATAATCGCATCAAAGCTAACAATCACTACAGATGCAGAATTTGGTTCCAGAGCTAAGTACCATCTTGAAGGAACCCATAGTCTCCTTCATAATACTCGGCTACTTTGGGGACTTCAACTAGTGGCATAGTTTATCATTGTACCAAAGAAACTTATCGTGCTCTGTGTGGCAAGGCTGTTCCGGAGACATTCATCCTGCACCAGGATTTGTGGCTCAGGATCTTTGTTGACCTGAAAAGGCCATTTCTCGATGGATCGGCGTTCTGATCCATGCTTGGGATCATAAATCTTGTTAACTGTAGAAAATTCCAAATACACAATACACGACCTAGTTGTAGAATCAGATGCATGAAGCATCAACATATGTGTTTTGATGTCCCATAAGGTCTAACTTAACTTAGTCCAAATGCTCTGTAACTTTAAATCCGTTTTGAAGGTTCCTAAACAAAAATTTTCATGTCTCATACACCATGGTTGATAACTCACTTGCAAAAGAAAGAACAGAAAAAAAACAAACAAAATTTCATTTATGCTATTGAAAAACAAGTATTTAACCAAGACCTAACCTCAAGGCACACTGAAACACAGAAAAAGGACAATAGTATGACCATATTTAAGATCTTCACTGTTTCTCTACCGAATCCATAACAACCAACGCCTTTGATGAATTTGGCTCACTATTTTCTGAAACATTTGTGCCAGTTTGTTTCTGCATGAAAAAGGAAACATCTTAAAATGGGTCAAGAACAATAGATATCCAATGAATAACAAGTAAGCCTTTGACAATCAAGTCAAATATTATACTTGACTGCTCCCTGCATTTGACTATATATGTAACTCAAAATAGAAGATTATGGCCTGTACCTAAAGACCAAGATCAGTTTAATCAAGTTTTTGTTTCGTTCCATAACACCAATGGACATTAAAGTAAATTTTGAATCATAGAATTATCATGGAAATAAATGCCATCTTGCATCGAGATTCAGACATGCTCTTTTTTTCAATAAAAGATATATGGTGAACAGAACAATCAACGTTACCTTGTTGGATAGACCTTGAGCTGCCATGAGGTCATAAAATGCGCGCATTAACATTTCTTCCTCAACCTGAAAATACATATAAAACTATAAATACCTAACAATCAAGTGCAGCAGCAACAACAATGATACCCAATCCCACCATAAGCAAGATATGGAGAGATGAGAAGTAAATAGTGTTACCCCTGCTTGACGGTAGAGAGACTACTTCGAGAAGGACCTCCAGCCAAGTGTGTAAATACTTAAGAAGCAAGTGTTCAATATAAATAACTATTATACAACTTGTTCAAAAATTTAAACAAACACAGGATTATATTATATCCATATAAAATACAGGGAGTTATATAAAAGCAGGGAGTCAGAAACTCCTAGCACTACCAAATGATTCCACAAAAGATTATAGTAGTACTAAATATGTTAATTGTAACTACTAATGATATAGTAAAGAGTAGTGACGTATCATTTTTAACTCCCCTCAAAATATTAGCCAAACCCACTTATCTTTTTTATTTGAGTTCAAATAGCAAAACCCAATTGGAGTACTAGACCCTTTTTTCCTTCAAAATCTCACAAAGACGGAAGTATGGTCATGTTATTTCTTAAATACACCTTCTTAACTGAAGCACAAAGTATCAGACCTACATTCATCAAATAGTTCCTTTCTTTTTTCAGGGATCTTTATTATCAACGTAAACTGGGAACTTTTTCATAGCTTAGTTGAAATCATTTAGGACTGAAAAAACTTGAAGCATATTGATACTAGTCCTGAGAATTGTAAAGTTGTTTTTTTTTCTTTCTGCTAACGTGTATGGCGCCCAAAAGAGTGCCGGGTTGTAATATTTCATGGCTCCAGTTAAAATTAACAAAATTCTACAAAATATATAACGACCCGCTAAAGTTAACTTCTGGCTCCGTCCCAACATATAAACATACAAACAGATAGAAAAACGTGTGAACAGACCTGCAGTTTATGCATTTCCTGCGACATTGATCGATAAGCATCCATAAGAAGTTCATCCTGCTTCTCCAAGTGTCTACAAATAAACGACGAAATAAATATTCACCACTCTGCTACTCCTACTAGCACAAGATATATATAATTGGACAAAAGTGTTACCTTAATATCTCTGCAGTGTGTTTCGGATCCATTCGATATCTCAAAAATCTCGGCAAACCTTGTTTTATTGCAGATTCTGCAAAAATAAAAAATAAAAATAATGAATTCTTCACAAAATTAGGGATAATCATTAATAACTTTAAGATATAATGATATACAAAGTACCAAAAATTTGATGTATACATGTAGATATATACAATTCAATTTGATTGTAAATTATCAGTTCAGGATTATGTATTGCAATAATCAGGTAAATTGAAAATAATTAGTATTTTTATTTT
Organism: Erigeron canadensis; assembly: GCF_010389155.1. Taxonomy (NCBI): domain Eukaryota; kingdom Viridiplantae; phylum Streptophyta; class Magnoliopsida; order Asterales; family Asteraceae; genus Erigeron; species Erigeron canadensis. Next base: position 31,222,273 of record NC_057761.1, on the reverse strand, counting down.
TATTTTTTCTTGTGAATTGGTTAAACCCTAAGTAATAATTAGATTAAAATTAATCTTACAGGTTAATTCGATTGAAAGCTAATTGAACTTTACGATAACTAGGTTAAAGTAATTTTTTCTCTATAAAGAAAAATAAAAACAGAGATAGGATAAAGTACCTTTGGCGGTGTTATGATGGTCGATGCGGCGGTTTGCGTGTGAGAAAACGGAGGGAAATAGGAGGAAGATCAACCGAAAATTTTATTGCTAGAGCATCCACGGGAAAAAAAAATAAATTATTTTGCCTCGTAATTAATTTATTAATTTTAAGAAGTAATATTTTTTTCTCTAAAGTTTATTAGTCTTTGTATGAATATCATATAAATAATTAACAGTTATTTTTGTTTGTTAAATAAAAAAAAAAAATTTAAATAAATAATTAAGTTTTTAACTATTAACTTATTAAGTAAGAAAAAATAGAGCCTTAGACCATTAGTAATTGTCACCATTTTTACTTACACTTTTTCATCACATCAGCATCACCTTCTTATTTCTTTCATCTTTAACTTTTCTCGTTAACTATTTACCTTAAAATTTAAGACTTCATTATACCCTACAATAATACAATACTTTAATATCTTACAATATTTTACTTTCTATCCAATTAAAACAATATTTCATTTTGTCTTAAACATTTATCTTTTCACTTTTACTCTCCACTTAACCCTTTCACCTATCTGTACTTAGACTAGATTCAGAAAACTATTTCCTTGAGATTTTGCATTCTATCAATTAGATATACACCTTTTTGCCCAATGATATCAACACTTTATTAAGATATTAAAAAATAATTCATTCATCAACCATAAGATACTTTAATATTATATATTTTAATATTATTGTTTTTTAATTATATATAAACTAACAGAGAGAATCAATATTGGTACAACAATTGTTGATAAATTTATCATGTACCTATTTTATAACATATTGTACAAATATTTAATATACAATAATAATATATTTATCAAATTGTATATATGATGTAAATATCATTTTTTATAAAATAATTAACCAATCATTTATTTCCTTTAACTATAAATTTAGTCAAAATGCATAGTTATTGTAAATTTATTAAATTGTATGATATGAATACATTTCCTATAAAATAACTAACCAATCATTTAGTTTTTTTAACTATAAATTAATTAGTTTAGCAGTATTTTCTCTTCGTACCTTTATTGTTTTGGAAGCATTTTGCTAATAATTTCATGTTTATGTGTATTATTAATTTATTACTACCTAATAGAAAGGTAATACTAAAAGAATATATAAAGGACACAATATAAATTTAGCCAAAAGAAAAGTGTGCTCAATAGAATTCAAGCACAAACCATGATACTTGACTATCATACGTGATAATTTGATTACATTCGACCAAAAGGTCAATAAATCAAAGGAAGGACTTAGAGTGATGAAAATGTTGAATTTGTTAAATGTTGGATCAACCAAAAACTATAGGGTGGTTGGATGAACAATATTCTTCGAATTTGTCTTATAAAATCTAAAGTGTTTGTTTAATAAAAGTAGAAAACATAAAACTTAAAGGTTATATAAAAAAAGCAGCATAGATTTGAACACTCAACCTCCAAAGCATTAGCATGTGTTCTAGCCGCTCCTTCCAAAATAACATTTTGTTTTACTTTTGTATAAGATGAATATATACCATTTAAAAAAAAATTTTTTTTGACAGGTGGCAAATATTCAATGGAGATGACACTATTCCTTTCCATGATTATTATTAAAGGAATTTAATTCTTGATCGAGAAGTGTCAAATGCTTTTTTGGTTTTAAGGATCTTCAACTTTGTGAAACGTTGCCACGAGCTCTTCATTTGCGGTTCGTCGGTTAGAATGTCCGTTTAAGCGATGAGTTACGCGACGAGCATATATGTATCGGTTTAAAAGTGATGTCACGAGATGATAAAATTCAATGAGAGAATTGTTGAAGATAATTTTGGTTATTTATTTCACACCATTTCATTAACATAATAAAAATTGAAAGTATTAATCTATCATGACATTTTCAAGAGATTTTACCACTAAAGCACCGAATTATAATTCACGACACTGAAAAATGAGTTTGTAGAAAACATTGAAACTTTCTTGATTAAGCATTATAACCTTCAAACAGAATAAGGTATACATAATTACTTTAGCATCCTTTTCTGTAATATCTAAAAACAAAGCATATAGAATGGATAGAATACAACAAATAGGCAGATGGCAAAAACTCGCATCCTTTCATGACCACAATCTTTGATTCTCTAGTTTTCATTTCAAATCAATTCCAACCACATAACTCACCACAAAAAATCAAACACCAACAAAACCACCCCTCACCTGCCACGTAATCAATCTAAATGGATTAACCTTCCACATGGACCAATAGCAAACCACTATCCCCCTACACTTAGCCAATAATATTCAACATTTGGATATTGCATTGTATCACCTCAAAAATCTTCACCCTATTATAGTTACAACACCACCACAACTATTATTCATCAACTAATAATACTACAAACCAATTCTCTCAAAACTTTCATTTCCAGATTCATATTTTTTTTCTTCTGGGAATGGCTTCTAATGCATTAATGAGCTGCGGTATCGCGGCTGTATACCGCCCTTCGGTTTTCTCTTCTTCTAAATCAAGATTCGCCACGGCTGTCCCACTTTCTGGTGTTGCTACTAATGCTTCCAGGATTTCCATGACCGCTGACTGGATGCCCGGTCAACCACGTCCACCTTACCTTGATGGATCTGCACCCGGGTAAGTATATATATATATATTATATTTATTGTAAACTACTGGTTCCCCATTAGGGAAATGATTTTCATACCCGATAAATCTAACGCACGGTACAACTGTAAAACATACCGTACAAACCATTAAAACATACATGTGGTAGATTAATTAATATATGTAGTACAAGAATCACTTCCCTATACATTAGGTAGTGTACAAAGTTGAAGATTATTATAATATCAAGTTGGAGGACTACTTATGTAAATATGGAATAGTTAGGGACTGCTTGTGTACTTATAAAATAGTTTTTGTTTTTAATTGTAAATTAAGTTAGAAAACGGTTATTAGTTTGATAGATGATTAGCTTGATAGTTAGGTTGGTTAATCGATGTATATATACTTACAACTCTTGTATATTTCATAATTCTCAATGAATCAAAATACATTTTCCGCATTTTATCTGCGTTCATAAAAGTATAAACTACGTTGTTTGTGTATAATTTATAAGAAGTGATATCAGTACCAAAAGTTTTAATTTATTTACCACAAAATACAATAGTTTATGCATACTGTATAATTGACTAACGTACAATGATGGTAAATGCATAAAAAAAATGGTACGAATATCATATCCCATAATTTATGTATTGTATTATATATTTGTCTATGAAGTAAAAATATGACCCTTTTTTGTAAAAATAAAAAAATAAAATAAAGTTGGACATTAGAAAATGAAATCTAGGCCTGTTCTAATTTTATGTCTTGTATCTATGCAAAATAAGTACTACTAGTTGGCCCAAAGAAAAAAACAAAAACTGTTAAACTCTCTAGTACAAGAAAGTGTCTCTAAATCTTTGCGTTGTACTATATATTAGGGATTTCGGGTTTGACCCGCTTCGTCTTGGTGAGGTTCCAGAGAATCTTGAGAGGTTTAAAGAGTCCGAGCTCATTCACTGCAGATGGGCTATGCTTGCAGTAGTAAGTCATTTAGTGAACTATTATACTTTGATGTTTTGTAAATTTGTGATATAGATTGGGGATTGATAGTTTAAAATTTGCAGCCCGGGATCTTGTTGCCCGAAGCGTTAGGATTGGGCAACTGGGTAAAAGCACAAGAATGGGCTGCCCTTCCTGGAGGTCAAGCAACATACCTAGGGAACCCTGTCCCATGGGGTACCCTACCCACCATATTGGCGATAGAGTTCATCTCTATTGCCTTTGTAGAGCACCAAAGGAGCATGGAAAAAGACCCCGAAAAGAAGAAGTACCCCGGTGGAGCTTTTGACCCGTTGGGATACTCAAAAGACCCAAAAACATTCGCAGAGTACAAAGTTAAAGAGATCAAAAATGGTACTAAGATAGTAGACATTACATTTTAAACATTTTGACTTGCATCAATATTTTTATAAAATGAATAATTGGGTTTTTTGAATCTGTTTTGAAATGTAGGACGTCTAGCGTTGTTGGCATTCGTAGGATTCTGCGTGCAACAATCGGCTTACCCTGGTACTGGACCCTTGGAGAACTTGGCAACCCACTTGGCTGACCCATGGCACAACAACATTGGAGATGTTATTATCCCTAAAGGAATTTTCCCAAACTAAAATACGTTTCTTGTCTCGAATTCATATGTAAAATCCATGTAACCCTTCATCTTGTAATGAAATGAACTTATATTAGTGTTGAATTGCTGTTGTGAATCTATAACTAAATGGCATAATTTTGTGGAATATTTCATCAAACCTTGTCCTTCATATTCAAAGCACTATACAGGGTCAGTAGTATATAAACTAGAAAGATTGTTAGAGCAGTCATCCAAAATGTAAATGGGTTAGCTATAAGAATTTGATGCAGCCCGCCTTTATATTAGATATCATTGCAATGCTCTGTTTATACAAATTTTGGGATATAGATGTTTGAAAAACACTATTATATATATATATATATATTATACATGGTTATGTCCTATCTCCTTATGGTTAGACATGAGAAACCGACACGAATACAACCTCATGTCCAATTGAACTGTCATATGGTTAGCATAAACAATTGCTTGCTATCGAGGATACAATAGTGTTGTCGTGTATTCATCAACTAATGAAGCAGAGGGAGGTTCAGGGAAACTCTCTGCAGTGGAAAAGGCGGGCTGTTTAGGTGGAGGTAATACACTATCACTCACCAGCATCAGAACCACTGACAACATAGTTGGCCTATCTTCTGCATGATGTTGCACACATAACAATCCAACATGTATTGATCGTAGTACTTCAGAAACGACACATGATTCATGCAAGGATTCACTCATTAGTTCAGTTGACTTGTTTTCTCTGTAGAGTCTCCATGCCTATAGCCCAAACCAAAATAGCTCATAGACGTTAGACTTTAGTATATACTAAAGGAGTGCTGTTTAAGAATTGAAAGGATTTACTATTTGTAACTTACATGTCCAAGAAGGTTGTCACTATGGTCTTCGTGAGAGAATTCCCTGTTTATCTTTCCACTAATTATTTCCAGCATCAAAACGCCAAAACTAAATACGTCTGATTTTACAGAGAAATGCCCATGTACTGCATACTCAGGAGGAATATACCCACTGCAAAATAAACTTACACACTAATATCAAATCGATTTTCTACATCATTTTTTAGAATGCATTAAAGTTGATCCAATGGACCTCATGTTATGGGTTCTTACTATGTTCCAACCACTTTCTTGGTCTTAGCAAGGGCATCGCAACCTATAAAGGTTCTAGCAAGACCAAAGTCTGATATTTTTGGATTCATATGACTGTCCAGCAAGATATTACCAGCCTTCAGATCTCTGTGAACAATCTGAAGGCGGGAATCTTGATGTAGATAGAGAATACCTCTAGCTATCCCAAGTATAATCTGAAAACGCTTAGGCCAGTCAAGCATTACACTTCTGGTTTCATCTGCCAAAACATAGATACTAAGTTGTTAGTAAACTAAATCCTTAAAGTGCGAAAGTAAAGCAAGAATTAGCAATTAGCAGAGTCAAACCAAAAAGAAAAAAGTCCAAGCTTTTGTTAGCCATGTATTCATAAATCAATATGAGTTCGCTTTTATGGATGCAGTATCCAAGAAGCTTCACAAGATTCCGATGCTGAAGCTTAGCAATACAAACGACTTCATTTTTGAACTCCTCAAGCCCTTGTCGGGAAGTTTCTGAGAGACGCTTCATAGCTACTTCTTGTCCGTCTTCCAAAACACCCTAAAAGATTAAAAAGGTAGGGTTTATAGTTACTTAAAACCCTGAACATTTGACATTTTCAGCTCATGATACTGCCAAACATTACATACTTTGTAAACTGGACCAAAGCCCCCTTCTCCAAGCTTATGAGAGATGCTGAAGTTTTCCGTTGCATTGACTACTTGGCGTAGGCTAAAATGTTGTAAACCATCAAGCTGTTCCACCCACATACTTCTATCCTTGTTATAAAAGTCATGCTTCCAGTTACCTAAGTTTTCCATTTTTTGTTTATTGCATGATTGGTTAAAAACTGTATCTTATAAAAATGCATCACTTTCCACTAAAAAATAACTTCCAGTTCGTGTTACGTACCTTGTCCTCTCATGTAACACCTTTTCTTTTTCATTTTACAGGCATATGCTAGTGCAAACAGAAAAAACACAATTGAAGAAGTTGACAGGAGGATGGTGAATGTTCTTTTCCTCTCATTGGAAACAAGTTCGATGATTACGCGACCTATCATGAAGAAAAGGATAATGATTGGTAACATTTTATTACTTATACACAATATGACTGTTCAATGCAAGATTTAACCAATTTGTTTAAATTAGCATAGACTATTCTAGAAGAAATGTGTGTACCTTCTAATTCGGAAGAATCCATTCTTACGTAAAGATCTTGATTTGTATCATACTCTCTGATATCAGTTAGCTCATTAAACCACAGTAAACATCCATTTCCACCATTTCTGATGTCTAAACTTGCATAAGCTGTACAAGAACAATTCTTTTTGCATCCCATTTCACATTCACCAAGTGTCATGCTGTAATTATATGATGACCTTCGTGTATCTGGTACTTTAACTCCTGTAATTTTCCGAAATCCATTCCCACAATTCAAAGGCTTTTTGTGCTTACACCCACTTGACCAGTCAGATTCACCCCATTCTTTTGGGTTTCTCGGTTCGAAACCTTCCATACAACTACAAGGAGGATGCTTGTTGATGCTACAACTTCCATAAGGACCACAGAGTGCATACCGACCACAATTATCAACTGCCATGTCTCCATACACAACCCATTCTTGAGTTCGCTCAATCCAATGCAAAATTAGTACTTTTCCATCCCATGTCAAAACAATCCTCATAAGAACTGAACTTTTAAGTTCATATTTATTGTATATTTCTTTGTGGCTATGAACAAACTCTACTGAGTAAATTGAGTTTGGTACGTCTGTTGGAAAGCCACTAAATCCGAGACCATTCCATGGTCCCAGTCTCGATAGTAAAGTTTGACCTCGCCAAATGAAATGCTGTGGATATCCACTTATGTCCACTGTATATCTATATATACCTGTAGATGGATCACCAGGACTCTTCCAGGATGTCAAAGACCTCTGTAAGCCCGTTACTAAATTCTTCCCAAATTTCATTCCTGGTAGCAATGTATCACAAGGATAATCAAAACTTTGCCAAATGAGATTTTGGTCCGTCTTATTTTGATGCCATACAACAAGATTTCATTATCCAGAAGCTGCACCTTTACCGCCACTGGATTAGTACTCTTCACTGATACCGTTGATTTGGATGACCAGATCACCATATTGCCACCATTGAGAATCACCAGGTTTCCCTCTCTGCTAAGTTTGAACATCCCTAATGAATCAGTACTTGGTGTCTCCCTGTTGGCAACCCATACAACTGTATGCTTTGATATCTTCTTGTACCATATCCCCAAGTACCGATTCTTGGATTTTCCAGGGCTGAAAAATCCCAATTCATACCTTTCACCATCTGAGACAATGGTTTCACCATCTTGGATTCCTTTATTTGCATATATGGTATCCAGCGTCACGCAATCAGCGAGCAGCAAGAATGAAGCTAAAAACATGAACACAAACATGGAAATAATCTTGCATTCTGGAGTAGTTCTTTTCATTGTAATAGTTAAATTATTTTCTAATGGAATACAAGGACTTGTGTTAAAGATTATACGGGTGAGAAAGAAGAGAATATTAGTATTGTCAAATTGGGGTGCTGAGTTCTCCATTACTTTTGTGTCCTTATTTATAGGCCATGCCATTGGTATGGTTTCAATATGATGGAATACTAGGATGTCGAATCTAAGGATTTATGGTTGTCGGAGGAATGACATGATTGTCTACCTATTCTGTGACCCACCAAAACAGTTTAGTTTCCTCTAAGCAGACACTTAGTATAATATAATGATATTCTGACTTTGACAAATGGGCTAATGAGGTGTTTTGAGTAATAGTTAATGCCAAATTTGAGTTAAAAAAGTTATTTAGAAAGATGATTAGGAGTGTATAATAATATTACACCGGCATAAGATTTTACTATCTTGGACATCATGCGTATTTACAGATTTTGCATGTAGTTGCAGTACAAACAATGCCAAGACGCTTGCCGCCTAGCACTTTGAACACTTCTACGTTCAAGAGGTTGTGGGTTTAAACCTTGTCAGCTTGTCTTAATCATAATTGAGTAGTACTTGGTTCAATTGTCTAAAAGAAGTTGCAGCACAATAACTTAATTAGATAATGATTGTTCCTTCAAAATCTTTAAACTTCAAAGAGTAACACAGGCATGTGATCTATTCTTGAAAATGAATTATTGTCATTGTAGAAATCTATAAGTGAAACCAATAAACGGCATGAATCTGTAAATGAGGGTGCCCAATGACTATTATTACAAGTTTTAATGAAAGACTAGTACTCATCAAGGATGATCACTCTTTCCCTAAGATCATATATATCATGGCATATACATATTGTTGGGTTAATCGGGTCATTCACGGGTCACGGTTCAGCAAGTCTGTACAGGTCGGTTATTCTAAGTGCTCTAACGGGTCAGTTGACTCGTTTTTCAGTCAATCAAGCAGAAGGGTATTTAGCTACAGGGTGTTGGAAGAAGTCAAGCTGAAACAATTGAAGTTTACCCATGTTACAAGTCCATGTTTTGAATAATTGGTTGATTTATTTTAGTTTTGACTCCTTATTTTTAGGGTCATAGTTTGTTTATTATAAATAGGTTTAGTTAGTTAATTGTTTTACGTACCACCTTTTCCTTTTCAATTGAAACAGTGAGTATTTTATAAATAACAGAAGCAACTTTCTTTCATCCATATCTTCTTCATATATCACATAGTTCATATACGTGCGTGAGTTTGTTAAGCGTGTGAATTGTGAGGCATTTGAGTCCAACACATATAAGAGAACATTGAAGTTAAATTCATAGCTATCGAAAAACTTAAAGAAGTGGACAAGAACAATTAATACATCAAACTCATGACAAAACTATGAAATTTGTTAAACAGCTACGACCAGGCAAAATATATTTGGAGTTTTTGGGATTTTAACATTCTTGTTCTTAGCGCCGCCTCATGATATCGAGCTATGTGTACCTCAAAATCAAGGCTTTCTATAGTATACCTAATGCACACGAAACCACATACCAAAGATTAAAAAAAAAAGACTGATAGACTAATGGAAAATGATCGCAGAAAGTTCACTATTTGAATCGAAATGCATAGGAAGTACAAATAATAGAGGATGTGAAGACAGAATATACTTGCATCTTGTGAAGCTTTACATCAATGGTTTTATAATCTCTATGATGAAAAGAAGTTGATTTCGAGCTACATTAAACCTTTTCAGTTGCTATTCTGTTGGGTTCAGCAGTCCTTCCTATAGATGTCAATCTCTCTGCTGCCAATCTTTCTTCCAAGGCCCGTGCTCCCCTTTCCCTGCAGTTTTGATTATAAATAAATCAAACAAGCAAAGTATATTGTATCGACCCATTGAGGAAATACTATTGACCCATTTACACATATAAATAGTTAAATGTATATTGTATCTCAAACAAGCAAAGTTTCCTTTTAAAGAATATGAAATGTATCAAATGGGTCAAAACCCACCCAAAGTGCATTTAAATTTATGATGTTTTGGATCTACATAACCTATGCTCTAGTAGTAATGTATTTAGATCACATTCTGACAGTTGACAAAACTTTCATAAATATGAACATACAACTTTAAAAAGGAGAACAGTACCTTCTCCTTGATGCCTCGATGGAGTCAGAACCAGGCAATACAGCAGTACCTACTGTATAGCCCCTGGTCTCAATGGACACTTCAGGTCTTCCAAAGAGCATTTGATGAAAAATTGAAGATATAGGATCAACCAGAGGCCTGCAAATCAATAAGTCACATTCCATATATATAAATAAAACAATAACTTTCTCTTCACTAAAATCACCGTGCATCATGAAAATCATCGTGCATCAACTAGTTCGTGAATCTTTGTGCATCAATTTAACCATGATCTAAGGGTCAAGATCTTGTCTTATTTGTTTTACTTTAATACTTATTTTACAATACCCAACCCCTATATATATATATATACCTTTAATATAATGTACGCCTAAACTTAAAAGGACAATTGTAGATTGGTAATAAACTACCGTATGCTTTCAGGGAAGAAAGTAGAAAACGCAAACTCATCACTGGGATCACCCTGAACTTTTGTTTCTTGTTTCCTTTGAAAGTATCTGAGGTAGATCCAACCAATGTATGTGCCAAATAACAAAATTGGAAGGCATGTTGCTGGCTCTACTGAAAATAAACTCATACCAATCGATAAGAATAACACGATAGATGGCAGCCACTGCCCACATAGCCCAGAAACATCAGTCAATTATACAAAGAAATTTCAAATTTCTTGAGATACAAAAGATCATGTATTCTACTATTCTTGATACCTTATTACCTTTGCTTTAATTTTAAGAGGGGACATTTCTTGGTCAGGCATTATCTGCTTGACACCAACTAAAAGTCCAGAAAGAGCCCCACCAGAACCCGAAAGAGGCATGTAACTACCATCAACATAAAACTATATCAATTTTGCTGAAAGTTGATCATAATCACCAACAAGATTACATATTACTTCTTCCAAAAGAGGGGACCGAATAGACTTGAATTAACTTACAGATAAATTTCCTCCATTGTTATGTAATACACAGAGATGGCAGTGATGAATACGCAAATATTAGTCAAAAGATTGACGACAAATATAAACTTCAGGAACTCACGAGAACCCCAGATGGGTTCAAGCAGCTTTCCAATGAAAAGGAAACCAATTGTGCTAATAACAACCTGTGAAACAAGTTATGCACATATTCTCAACAAATGATTAGTTGTCCACATATATGCACAATAACAAATCAAAACAAAATACTTAAGCCGAAAATGTTACTTACTTACCCCATGTATGGTTTGCTCAATATAACTAGCTGTTACAAGGTTCCAACCAAAAGGAATTGTTCTGTCATAGATTACATGAAGGAGTGTAAGTCATAGATGCAATGCAAACTATCATGTCTAATTTTGTACATTAATACTAAAGAAACTGGAGACAAATGATCGAGCATCAGGGTTACAAGCGAACTGAGCTTGAGGTCTGCAGGACAGCTGAAATTCATATTCAACGCCATAGCTTGACTAGCCTTCATACTTAACCACATTACAAATATACAATAGTTACAAGAATTAAAACTTGACCATCTATGAAATACCAATTTAGATGCGTCTAACAATCATAAATTCTAAACACCTTATTCATCACAAAATTTTGAATACCCACACGGTCCAGATATACGCTATAGCTTGGCTCATAAGTCATAATATTTCTTTTGACCTCGTTTTTCGTCCTTGAGCTCAAGCTTGATAAAATCTACAAGCTCGAGTCACTCGACTTGTTTGCAACCCTATCGAAAACCTCACAAATGTACACCTTCTTATTGAGCTTTCAAAAAATGCATTTTTTTTAAGTACTTATGTCTTAAAATGTAAATGTGCTCAAAATAACATGTACACTTAAAATCTAGTTTTGGTTTTCAAAAAAAAAACATACGATGTATGCACTTATATTGTACATGGTTTCGATATACAAATATTTATTTACAGTAAATAATGGTAAAAAAAAAAAAGAAAAAAAAAAGAAAGGGAAAGTTACCTAGCAGGAATGAGAGCAACATAAATAAGTGAAGAAGGAAAAATGTGAACACAAATGTGACCAATTATAACGACTCCCGCTATCACTTTACATATTTTTGTAGATCCACCAAACACATTCGACACCATTATGTAATTTTTAATCAATAAATTATAATTATAATTGATTAAAATTAACAATGGATCCACCAATCCATTATCATTATAATTAAACTTAACATTAAATTCTAAATATTAATTAAATCTGTAATATATTGATTTTTGACAAAATATAAAATGGCTTACTGATGAAAAACTCATGACAAAATGGATTGTAAAATTGAAATCGTCGATTCAGGGTTCAGATAATATTTAATCTGATTAAATATTTAAATGATGGGGAGATAATAAATATTCGACCCCCCTTATGCTTTGGTATTTTAGTTTTTTTGTTTTCTACCGTTTCCTCATCTATTAACATCATTTTTAATTGTTTTAGCCTACAAAAGTTTTACACAAAATAAGTTATATCGAAAGTTTTTGAATAATTCGAAACACTTCCTGAAACGATGGGATCTATTTTAATAAGATCCGTTTAAGTAACTTCTTTGACTAGATGCACATGTATTTATGTCTTACAAACCTTAAATCATTTTCTCACCTCTTTCTCAATATTACATCTTTCTTATTTCATATTTCATAAAATACTACTACCAATCATATATTTTTCTCATCTCTTTCTCAAATACTTTATTACTGAGTATTAAACAAAACAAAAAAACAAACAAACTTTTTTTCTTTTTAAATGCTTTGAAAGTTGCATATGACCCCATCTAACCCCAACCTCCCCCTTTATGGGATTTTAACCCAAACCATCCCAAAAAAATATCAAATTGACGAGTGGCAAATCAAAAATACATAACGTCACGACTCTAACTTAATCTTATTCAGTTTGACTTCAGGTTAGGTTGTGTATATACCATATTTGAAAATCATATTACAATAGTCAACAAATAAAGGTAATTAACTCTATAAGTAGACTTTGAACAATCTTCCATGGTTTTACTTAGTCAAAGAGAGAAACAAAGGCAACCAATAATAAGTTGCCATACTTATTTCTTGAAAGATATTAAAGTGTTCTGGCTAACAACGTCTTTGACCCTGTATTGCATAAACTAGTTCGTTTCCCACATATGAATTACTTTTTAGAGCGATTGTCTATTATTAACAACCATAAATCATAAGCTATGATTCATAACTGATAGATTCATTATATCTGTCAATTAAGCTGAATTCCCAATGGAGGGGCCTCGTATTCGTGTATATGCACTCCTTTTCATTGGCTTATTCTTGCTGCTATTAGATTGTGAAGCGCTTGATACCATATCCGCAAATCAAACAATCAAAGATGGCGAGACACTTGTTTCTGATGGTGAGACGTATGAACTTGGATTTTTTAGCACCACAAAATCCAAGAACCGATACTTGGGGATATGGTACAAGAATATCTCACCCCGTACTGTCGTATGGGTTGCCAACAGGGAGACGCCAATTAACGATACATCTGGAATGCTCAAAGTTAGCAGAGAGGGAAACTTGCTGATTTCCAGCAGTGGCAACACCATGATCTGGTCATCCAATTCGACTGTATTAGTGAAGAATATAAATCAAGAAGTGGTGGTGCGGCTACTGGATACTGGAAATCTTGTTGTTTGGGATCACAATAGCACCAACAAAAATGTCATTTGGCAAAGTTTCGACTATCCTTGTGACACATTGCTACCAGGTATGAAATCTGGAAAGAATTTTGTAACGGGCTTACAATGGTCCCTGACATCTTGGAAGAGTCCTGATGATCCTTCTATAGGTATGTACACACATACAACAATCACAAATGGATATCCTCAGCATTTCACGTACCAAGGTCAAACTATAATATCAAGAATGGGACCATGGAATGGTCTCGGGTTTAGTGGGCATCCTACTGACATACCAAATACAGTTTATCAAGTTCATTATGTTAATAATCACAAAGAATCATACAATAAATATGAGCTTACAAGTTCAGTTCTTATGAGGGTAGTTTTGACATGGGATGGGAAAGTACTAATATTGCATTGGATTGAGCGAACTCAAGAATGGGTTGTGTATGCAGACATGGCAGTAGATAACTGTGGTCAGTTTGCACGTTGTGGTCCTTATGGTAGCTGTAACATAAACAAGCATCCTCCATGTAGTTGTATGGAAGGTTTTGAACCAAAAAACCCAAAACAATGGCGTGAATCTGATTGGTCAAGTGGGTGTAACCACAAAAAGCCTTTGAAATGTGGGAATGGGTTTCGGAAATTTACAGGAGTTAAAGTACCAGATACAAGAAAATCATGGTATAATTACAGTATGACATCTAGAGAATGTGAGATGGCATGCAAAAGGAAATGTTCATGTACGGCTTATGCAAGTTTAGATATAAGAAATGGTGGAAACGGATGCTTACTATGGTTTCATGAGCTGATCGATATCAGAGATTATGATACGAATCAAAGTCTTTACATAAGAATGGATACCTCCAACTTAGAAGGTACACATGTTTCTTCCGAAATTGTCATATTGTTTATTTAGTTGGTCTAATAAAGATGTTACCAGCTGTTATATATCCTTTTCTTAATGATAGGTCGCATAATCATCCGGTCTGTTTCCAATGAGAGGACAAAGATATTCATCGTCCTCGTGCCAATTTCTTCAGCTGTGTTTTTTCTGTCTGCACTAGCATATGCCTGTAAAAAGAAAAAGAAAAGGCCTTACATGAGACGACGAGGTATTGGAAATAATTTTCATAGTTTACAATGATGCATGTTTATAAGATACAGCTTCTAATTAATCATGTGACAAACAATGATGGAAAATATAGGTAACCTGAAGCATGACTTACAAATCAGCGAGAAAAGTATGTGCACGGAACAGCTTGATGGTTTACAACATTTTAGCCTACATAAAGTAGCCAATGCCACAGAAAACTTCAGTGTCTCTCATAAGATTGGAGAAGGGGGCTTTGGTCCAGTTTACAAGGTATGTATATTCATGAGGCTTCTTAAATAGCATGTAACTTTGTTAGTGTCATGAGCCCAAAATGTCAAATGTTGAGATTTTAAGTAATCATAAACCCTACTTATTTAATCTTTTAGGGTGTTTTGGAAGATGGACAAGAAGTAGCTGTAAAGTGTCTCTCAGAAAGTTCTCGACAAGGACTTGAGGAGTTCAATAATGAAGTCGTTTGTATCGCCAAACTTCAACATCGGAATCTTGTGAAGCTTCTAGGATATTGCATTCATCAAAGTGAACTCATATTGATTTATGAATACTTGGCGAACAAAAGCTTGGACTCTTTTCTCTTTGGTTTGTCTCTAATTGCTGATACTCACTTTACTTTTACACTTTAAGGATACAGTATTCTAACAACTTAGTATCTATGTTTTGGCAGATCAAAGCAAAAGTGTAATGCTTGACTGGCCTAAGCGTTTTCAGATTATTCATGGAATAGCAAGAGGTATTCTCTATCTACATCAGGATTCCCGCCTTCAGATTGTCCACAGAGATCTGAAGGCAAGTAATATCTTGCTAGACAGTGACATGAATCCAAAAATATCAGACTTTGGAATTGCTAGAACCTTTATCGGATGTGATGCTACCGCTAAGACCAAGAAAGTGGTTGGAACATAGTAAGAACCCATAACATGAGGTCCATTTGGATCAACTTTAAAACGTTTTTGAAAATAAAAAAGAAACTCGATCAAATAGTAATGTGTAAGTTTATTTGCAGTGGTTATATTCCTCCTGAGTATGCACTACACGGGCATTTCTCTGTAAAGTCAGACGTATATAGTTTTGGTGTTTTGATGATGGAGATAATTAGTGGAATGAAAAACAGAGAATTCTCTCAGGAAGACCATAGTGACAACCTTCTTGGACATGTAAGCAAAGTCGTAAGTGATTTAATTTAGATCATACTCTTTTAGTATAACTCTGAATATGAGTCTTGGTTTGATGTAGGCATGGAGACTCCACAAAGAAAATCGAAGTATTGAACTTATGAGTCCTTGTCTATGCGCCTCGTGTATTGTACCGGAAGTACTACGATCAATACATGTTGCACTGTTATGTGTGCAGAATAATGCTGAAGATAGACCAACTATGTTGTCAGTGGTTTTGATGTTGGTCAGTGAGAATGTGCTGCCTCAACCTAAACACCCTGCATTCTACACTGGAGAGAGATGCAAGGAAATTCCGTCTGTTGTGCTATCTGAAGATTACACGATAACGAATGTGTATGCTCGGTAGCAAGTACATGTTTAAGCCCGACATATATCAAAAGGGATAAATGCATAAAATACGAGTTTAGGTATCTAACAGGAGTAATAGCCATATATCCACTTTTCTCTCTTTCTCTCTCTCTCACTATATATATATATATACGAGAAAGTTAATTTTAGTACATACATTAAAAAGTACAAAGATTACACATGTACTTTTTTACTTTTTTAATGCATGTACTATAAATAACTCACCTATATATATATATATAGCAATATATATATATCAATAAGGTTGTCCAATTAGGGTATTCTTGTACCAATATATATATATATCAATAAGGTTGTCCAATTAGGGTATTCTTGTACCAATATATATATATATATATATATATATGGGGTAATCATCTGCACTGTAGATTCTTAACATAAATCGACAGTTCCCATACATTTGCAGTACAGATACTAAACCCTATATATATATATATTTAAGGTTCACTTATGGGCTATGGCCAATCTTATTCAAAACAAAAAAAAAAAAAAATCCCATTTTCTACGATAATAAGAACTCTAATTAATAATAACTATCAATTTATAGAACATTACCTTAAGGATTGGATATGTTGAATCAGATTAAAAAACCATCTACAGTAAGTGCTTAGTCTCTCCTTTATTTTCTTCTGGAAATCGCATCACAGCCACAAATGCTCCGCTCTCAATTTCTCCTTGTTAGAGATATAATTAATTAATTTACTATTTTTGCTTAGGTAGGGATTGACAACATAGGAAATTATGGTTATGTAATAGTATGTTTGTAGGATACAGAGGAAGAACATATTATAAGTCAACTGATATGATAAGAATGAGTTCAGTTGTAATGCCACATTTGATACACAATTGGAGGTCAGAGGTTGGAATTTTTTGCATTTTCGGTTCTTGGGTTTGTTTCGTTCGGACCGGATCGGGACGATTTTTGACCAGTGTACATCCGTATGCGGCTATGCCGAATTAATCCCTATGCGGTTATGCTGAATTACTTTGATACTACTGACAATTTATCAATTATCGATATTAGAAAAAGCCAAAAAAGGGCTAGCTGATATGCATTTACTTTTCTTTTGTTACCCTCACATTTAGGGGATTATTTATTAATTTATCATGTGGGATTCTAGGGATATTTATAAGATTAGCAGCTTTGCAGTTAACAGCATTTTATGTTTTCCCTTCAAAAAGTACATAGATGTAATGATAAAAATCTATTGGTTCAAACTAAAAGACCAATAAAAATTTATAAAAGATTTTCACTAAATTATGTGATACACCCAATGATATTTGAATTGAAAAATAAAATGCATATTTGTATCTAAGTATGTAAATTTTAAAACTTTTAACTTTGAAATTTATTTATAACTTTTTGTAACATTGTTTTTTATAATTTGTGTGCGTTGTCATGCTATTATTTTCGTACAAGTTTTTGGCTTGAAATTAATGATGTTACAGAATAAAACAATCGGTTAGAATGAATTTCTTTCGCAATGTTAAGGTTCTCTTGCTAATCGGTCTGATGTTCCCACATATATATATATATATATATATTGAACAACGGGTTAGTCGTTAATAGTTAATATTCGAGAAATCACAATGATACTTAATTGGACGGTATGCGGAGCTCAAACCACACCGTTGCCATATCGCGTAGGTGTGCATCTAATATAAATTTATAAATATGTATTTATATGTAAGTAAAAAGTTTATTGGTTAAAATAAAACATATAGAAAACATATAAACATTCAAGTTTATTTTATTCGAAATTCAAGGTATTAAGGGGTCTTAGACTCTTAGTTGAAAATATTACACCTTTTTAACATTTACAAAAATAAAGAGTTGTTTTTTTATTAGATAAGATAGATGATTTGATACAGAGGCTGATCTAAGATTCGAGTATATGGGGGGCACATTCACAAAGGTATTAATACGAACTGGATAGCTTAGGGGTAAAAAAGTTGACTATGACGCGTCTGTGAATACAAAATTTATCCTCAACGCCCCAACTTTATCGTCGTATTTTAACGATGGTATAGGTAGCTAACGAAAATCGAGTCAGTCTCGCACAACATGTGAGTTTAATCTACTATATATATACACGGAGATATTAAATTTATCTTGTGAACATTGTTTATTCAGATCAATGGTTATCTATGCATTTGTAATTACATTGTATTCATCCATATTTGTTTCGTATATTACTTAAAAGTCCCCAAGAAGCCAAATTTATCGTAACAGACGACTATGATAAAAGTGATAACGTAAAAACGTAAATTTATAAGTTACTCTTATGCTTTTTCATTCAAAATATAATTCTAAAAATGTAAACTAAATCATATAATATATGATCCCACCATATGAAAAATTAGTAGTAAAAGAATACAGCTAAAAGGGCCCACACTCATGGCAAAAAAACTATTAAAATGAAATTTTACTTTTGCTTTTAGCCTATTAATTAAAGACACGAGGGCACACTAAATTTAATGCAGGGGACATTCTGAGAAAAACATTGAATTTCCATATAACATAAGACAAAATCTCCATGTATAATAGTTGTAGGGCCAAGATGAATAGGGGGCATTACCCCCCGGTCATATGCATGTACATCCGCCCCCGATTTGATACAGTATAAGTTTTTGAGTTAATTACACTATTGTTCCCACAAACTTTAGTCCTTTCGTAAGAAAAAGATTAAAATACCCATCACGTGCAGATCACGTAATAGGTGTTTAACGTCCGTTTCGAGAATTGGATCAAAAGTGTTGACAGAGTAAAAATTTTTGGATCAAAATGTTAATTGATAAAAGGTAGGGATGAAAACGGTAAGTTTTAACCTTTGATGAGTACTAAAAGTGTAATTAACTCTAAGTTTTTATAAATCATTTTACTAATTAGATTTCATCTTTAATTCCTAAAAAATAAATAGGAAAATGATCCGTACTGCAAACTTTACTTAAGCTTAGGTACTGCCACATTAAAAAAAGTTACATATTAAACCTTTGAATTTAATAAACATACATAACCCCCTGAATTTTATATAAACTCCCCCTGAATTTTACATAAACTCTCCCTGAATTTTACATAATCACCCCCTACTTTACCTAAGATAGGTACTGCATGCTTTACCTAACCTTTCCCCGAAATAAATATTAATTTTACGAGTAATTCGTTAAAACTAAAAACCTAACGTTTTTGTTTAAAAAACAAAAATAAATAAATAAAGGTTTTGTTTTTAGGTAGTAGGATTAGCAAAAAACTCATATTCTTTCTCCAAATTGTATCATCGTCGATCAGCAAGCCTGCTTTTGTTTCATAGACGGTACCATCCTCTTTCCGATCATCTCTTTCCAATCCTATTATACATTTTTATATGTTATATATTCATATGTATAGAGAATATTTCATTTTTAGTTTATGTATATCTTGCTTGATCATAATTTTAGTGTATATATGTTTGGTTCTAGTTTGATGTTATGTGGTCGAAATAATAGTAATTAGGCAGTTGGTGTATCTCGGTGAATCATACATTAGCTTAATAGCTGCCCAATGTGAATAGATTTTGATAAGTTATCAGTTAGATATAACACTCATTCAATGCTCCAATTGGGGAATTTTCTATAACTCAAATGATGATTAATTAAGATCGTCTTTCATTTTTAGTAATTAGTACTTATCATGTGATGATGTACGTATCATAGATACATCCGCTTTAACTCTTAAATTGAGACGGCGGTGAAGACCAACGGAATGTGTGAGTTTGCCGCTCAAAAAGACACCACTTTTAAGAAAATAGTTTGTATGCATAACATTAATATGAAAGGGATTAGTACATTAGAATGAACTTTCAAATTCTGTACATTGTATGTACTCGCACATATGTGGCAACCTATAAGGTTGCCACTTGTAAGTTTTTTATTGGTTAGATACATACAATGCACAAGATTTGAAAGTTTATTACGAACAATGCACATGATTGAAGTTTGATATACACTATGACAATTTGTGTTAAGTAGTTTGCATTATAAGATAGGGATTATTACCTATGAATGTAACTAAGTATGACAAAATGTCTATGTTATGTAAAGATCTCGTAAAAATGTTTATGTAATATAATGAACTTTCAAATCCTGGTTATTGGATGTACCTGGGTATATGTGGCAACCCTATAATCTGCCACGTGTAAGTTTTTGACTGGTTAGGTACATCCAATAATCGGGATTTGAAAGTTTATTATATGACATAGAAATTTTACAAGATCTTTACATAACATAGACATTTGGTCATAATTAGTTACATCCATAGGTAATAATCCCTATAAGATACTAATCCCAATATGAAAAGATACTAAACTCACCAACCGTTGATAATTTCAAACATTGACTTAAGACCTCTTTGTGGTTTTAAAAGCCTATCATAGTACCATTAATTCAATGCCTTTGCCTTTTCAAATCAAGGTCAATGTTGTGTTTGATCATGTATTGCATATTTAATGGAATTTTCGTTTGAAAAACCTGAATTTTATTTGGAAAAAAAAGGAGTGTCCACACTGAACTTTGAGAGCCATTGGTCTATCTTTGACAGCCATAAATTATTAGTTTATTACTAAAATCCATAATAATAATATTACTACTCCTTATTAGTAGATGCTAATTATACTACATATATACTCTCTTTTTTTTTTTTTTAACAAAAATCCATTAACACAAGTCCTTGTACTGAATATATTCTAAGTTGAATTTCCAATGGTGGAACATCGTATACATGCATTGTTTTTCATTGGTTTGTTCTTGTTGAAATCAGATTGTGCAGCGCTTGATACTATATCTGCAAATCAAGCAATCAAAGATGGCGAAACACTTGTTTCTGATGGTGAGACGTATGAACTTGGATTTTTTAGCACCAGAAAATCCAAGAATCGATATTTGGGGATTTGGTACAAGAAAATCTCACCCCGTACTGTCGTATGGGTTGCCAACAGGGAGACGCCAATCACTGATACATCTGGGATCTTCAAAGTTAGAAGAGAGGGAAACTTGATGATTTTCAGTGGTGGCAACACCGTGATCTGGTCATCCAATTCCACCGTATTGGGGAAGAGTATAAATCAAGAAGTGGTGGTGCAGCTTTTAAATACCGGAAATCTTGTTGTCTGGGATCACAATAGCATTAACAAAAATATGATTTGGCAAAGTTTTGACTATCCTTGTGACACAATGCTACCAGGTATGAAATCTGGGAAGGATTTGGTAACAGGCTTACATAGGTTCCTGACATCTTGGAAGAGTTCCGATGATCCTTCTACAGGTATGTATACTTTTATAATTGACACAAATGGATATCCGCAACATTTTACGTACCAAGGGCAAACTATACTATCAAGAGTTGGACCATGGAATGGTCTTGGGTTTAGTGGCCTTCCTACTGACATGCCAAACTCAATTTACTCAGTTGAGTTTGTTCATAATCTCAAAGAAATTTACAATATATATGAGCTTAAAAGTTCAGTTCTCATGAGGATAGTTATGACATGGGATGGAAAAGCACTATTTTTGCTTTGGATTGAGCGAACTCAAGAATGGCTTGAGTATGCAGACGTTTCAGTTGATAGTTGTGGTCAGTTTGCACTTTGTGGTCCTTACGGAAGCTGTAGCATCAATAAGCGTCCTCCTTGCAGTTGTATGGAGGGTTTTGAACCGCAAAACCCAAAAGAATGGGGTGTACATGATTGGTCAAGTGGGTGTAAGCCCCAAAAGCCTTTGAATTGTGGGAATGGGTTTCGGAAATTTACAGGAGTTAAAGTACCAGATACACGAAGATCATGGTATGATTACAGTATGACACTTGGAGAATGTGAGATGGCATGCAAAAGGAATTGTTCGTGCACAGCTTATGCAAGTTTAGATGTCAGAAACGGTGGAAATGGATGCTTACTATGGTTTCATGAGTTGATTGATATCAGAGAGTATGATACAAATCAAAGTCTTTACATAAGAACGGATGCTGCCAACTTAGAAGGTACACAATTAAAAAATTGTTTAATCATGCATTAGGCACTCATATTGTGTATTTAGTTGATGCAATAAACATGTAACCAACTATTATCCTTGTCTTAATGAATTAAGGTCGCGTAATCATTGAGCCTGTTTCCAAGGAGAGGAAAAGAATAATCATCATTATCCTCTCAATTTCTTCGGTTGTGTTTTTTCTGTCTGCAGTAGCATATGCCTGTAAAAAGAAAAAGAAATGGCCTCACATGAGAGGACGAGGTAATGCGAACTGAAAATTATTTTTTTAGTCTACAATGATGCATGTTGAAAAGATACAGCTTTTAACTAATCATGTAACAAACAACAATGGAAAATATAGATAAGTGGAAACATGACTTCCATATCCGTGATAAAAATATGCGGAAGGAACAGTTTGATAGTTTACAACATTTTAGCCTACGTAAAGTGGCCAATGCCACTGATAACTTTAGCAACTCTCTTAAGATTGGAGAAGGGGGCTTTGGTCCAGTTTACAAGGTATGTATATTCGTGATGCTTTTTGAATAGAATGTAATGCTTGTCGGTTTCATGAGCCGCTAATGTCAAATGTTCATAGTTTAAGTAAACATAAACCCTACCTTTTTAATCTTTTAGGGTGTTTTGGAAGACGGACAAGAAGTGGCTGTGAAGTGTCTCTCAGAAACATCCCGACAAGGGCTTGAGGAGTTCAAAAATGAAGTCGTTTGTATTGCCAAACTTCAGCATCGGAATCTTGTGAAGCTTCTTGGATACTGCATCCATAAAAGTGAACTCATATTGATTTATGAATACTTGGCTAACAAAAGCCTGGACTATTTTCTCTTTGGTTTGTCTCTGCTAATTGCTGATACTCGTTTTACTTTCACACACTTAATGACTTAAGGTTACATTTTACTAACAAGTTAGTATCTATGTTTTGGCAGATGAAACCAGAAGTCTAATGCTTGACTGGCCTAAGCGTTTTCAGATTATACAAGGGATAGCCAGAGGTATTCTCTATCTACATCAAGATTCCCGCCTTCAAATTGTTCACAGAGATCTGAAGGCAGGTAATATCTTGCTGGACAGTGACATGAATCCAAAAATATCAGACTTTGGCCTTGCTAGAACCTTTATCGGATGTGATGCTACTGCTAAGACCAAGAAAGTGGTTGGAACATAGTAAGAACCCGTAACATGAGATTCATTTCATTTTTGAAAATCAAAGAGAAACTCGATTGCATAGTAATGTGTATTTTTATTTGCAGTGGTTATATCCCTCCTGAGTATGCAGTACACGGGCATTTCTCTGTGAAGTCAGACGTATTCAGTTTTGGCGTCCTGGTGCTAGAGATAATTAGTGGAAGGAAAAACAGAGGATTCTCTCATGAAGACCATAGTGACAATCTTCTTGGACATGTAAGTAAAGTTGCAAGTGTTTTTATTTAGATCATAGTGTTTTAGTATAACAAAGAACACGAGTCTCGGTTTGATGTAGGCGTGGAGACTCCAGAAAGAAAATAAAAGTATTGAAGTTATGAGTGCCTCTTTACGCGCCACGTGTAGTGTTCCCGAAGTAGTACGATCAATACATGTAGCACTGTTTTGTGTGCAGAATAATGTAGAAGATAGGCCGACTATGTTGTCAGTGGTTTTGATGCTGGCGAGTGAGAGTGTGTTGCCTCAACCTAAACAACCTGCATTCTACACTGGTGAGAGATGCAAGGAAATTCAGTCTCTTTTGTTAACTGAAGAATACATGATAACCAATCTGTATGCTCGGTAACAAAGTACATGTTTTAAGCCTGACATTCACTTGTTTTCTATTTTCTCCCACTGTAGATACTTAATATATATATATATATAAAGGATGTTAATGTTGATAATCTTATAGTCATTAGTCAATTAGTCGGTTGTTTAAATTGACACTAAGGAATTCCGGGTTATGTTCATTTTTGATTTTGTAATCCTGGATTGTAGGTTCGCTTTAACTAACTATTGAGCAAGGTTGTGTTACATTGCAGTTGGGTCAGGTATACAATTCATTAATAGAAACTAGAGCCCATATACAGTGACGGAGATTAGATAAAATCTCTCATATATTAATTTTTTTAATATTTATCGAGTCTTATAAATTTTTATGAATCAATGTAAAATATATAAAAATCTGAAGGGACATGATATAATATTTCTCCGTCAAAAGGTCATTTAGGAGAATAGATAATTTATAATGGGGGTAGGGAATATGAGGTTGGTAGACATTTAAGTTAGGTGAAAAACTTTTCACATACCTTTTTTTAAACCATAGAAATTATGAGGGGCCAAACATTTATTCAAAATATTAAAATATTAGTATGCGAGAGATTTTTCATCCAAGTTAGATGCATAACAGCCTCATACTCATTTTTCTCATTTATAATTGAAGTAGAGAGGCAGAGAGCAACATGTGAACTTTTCCAGAAAAAGATACGTAAGAAAAAGCGATTAAAGTTTAGGGTAGTCGGGCAGAAGGATAATTTTAATCATCGTGACAAGGGGCTTTTAGTTTATAAAATCTTTGGGCTTTAACTCCTTTGGTGTTTTTTTTCTCTTATCCGAATAAGGGTTTTTATTTTCAAAAACAACTTATTTAGAAGCTTTAAGTCTCATCCCTTAAAAAACCCTTACCAAAAATGAACTAATTTATCAAAATATTTTCTATGAGCTAATCAACCCGGATTCAATTCGGGTCATTTTATAAAACTTTTACCAAAAAATAAGTAATATGTTATTTGTGTTGTTGATAAATTTATAACTTAACGAGAGATAGTGGTCGCGCGTTGCGGCGGTAAGATGGTGGGGGTGATAGGTCAAGTCATAAAGTATGATAGCCAAATGTTTTAGTCGTACGAGCTCCGCCCTCGGATTTAAAAATTCGTCGAAAGTATATCGAATTACATCTCTAATGAAAGAGCATGAAAATTTAAGAACACCCATACAGTTTTTATAATTTATCGATATACGGTTTTTGAGATAAAAGATTTTGAATGAATTAGAGGAATAAAATGATTTATGGATGACAGAGAAAAAAAATGAGTGATTGAGATTTGAGAAGAGAGAAAAAAATGAGTGACTGAGATTGAAGGTTATTATAGGTATATTAGGTAGAGATGTTTAAATTGGTGAATAAAGAATAAATGTATTTTTGGGGATTAAGATCCTCTAAAGTTATTATTAATAGTTCAAATCATATTTTCTTAAAAACAAGGGGGGCAAAATGCTTTATAAGATATTATTAGATATGTAATAATATATAAAGTTATTAACCAAGAGTTGCACTAAAATGGTTCAGACTTTAAAAAAACAAATGTTTTAGTTATTGTTTATGAACCCGTAGATATGTGCAAAAGTTAAAAAAAATTTGTTGGAAAATGGCTTGTAGTAAAGACAAGATATACTTTGACAAGACATGCTCCGAGATTTTTTTATCGATTTGGGGGAAGTTTTTGGAACAAAAAAAAAAAGAAAAAGAAAACATTAGCACAAACAAATATAAAGACTGCAACAAGGATTAAAAATTAAAAATACAAATATGCAAATTAAACTAAGAAATTTTTGGCAAGATAAGTCTTAATAATATATTTGTTTATAACATGAAAATCTATAGTTAAAAGACATAACGAATGATTTTTAAAATTAAGATGTAAAAAGTGACAAATAAAAACATAAAAGTAATTATTTATTAAAAAAATTATGAGAATGTGTAAATAAGAAAAGAAAAAAGAAAATAATATGACATCATGTACTTTTATAAATATTGGTAGGAAATAATTCAAGTTTGACAATAGAAATTTTTAAAAAAATATATTTTATAGACAATCTTGTTTTATTTATTATAAAAGAAGATTAGTTTAAATTGAGTTAAATACCGAAATCGTCCATGTGATGGGTGTGTGTTTTTTATCTGGTTTTTAAATTTATAAGTTGTACAAGTAACTATCTTAAAATACACCACACTAACAAGCAGAGAACCCAGTCAATGTAGTATAGTCTAGTGATAAGCTACATGATCGTTCGTAGGGATGCGTTGCTTTACCCAATCTAGTAATATGTGTAATTCTAGTTGTTTTGAGGGTTTGTCACTAATTCCTAAATAACTAATGCTTCAAAGTAAATATCTAGTATTACCGGGGCAGGTAAAATTATGAGGAACCTAATAAAAGTAATTAAATTAAAATACTTGTTTGACATTTCCAATCTCATGGTACGATCAAATACTATCTTACTGGTTTGCTAGATTGTTGGAAACTTTATCGCGGCTCAGATTCTCGTTAGATTCACTTCGCTTAATTAATATTGTTGTCGCTAGACTCACATTCCCCTATAAACAAATTCTCGCTAGATTTATTGTTTAAGCATTAGTGACCTAAAGTTTGTGTTACTAATTCATCTTTTAATTACTTAGCTCTTAAGCCATGGCCAGATATAATTATCTCCGGTGACCACAGTGCTCGTTTCCAAGTCAGAGGATCGCGTATGACATTGTTAAGCTTCATGTTCAATTCATCCTAATTACTATGGTTCTGGATCCC
This sequence comes from Erigeron canadensis, assembly GCF_010389155.1. NCBI lineage: Eukaryota > Viridiplantae > Streptophyta > Magnoliopsida > Asterales > Asteraceae > Erigeron > Erigeron canadensis. The sequence continues at coordinate 31,195,338 of NC_057761.1, read as the reverse complement.
TCGGATACAAGTGAATCACTTTTTACTTCTAATTATAGACCGACTAGTCGTTTTCTGTCCTAGCATAATAGTCCTAGTGGATGATCATAAACAACCATCAGTTTTCAGATATAAAACCAATAGCAATATGAACTACTAATAAACATCGATCTACGATAAACAGTAAAACGCATTCCAACTAAATCTAAACAAACATAGTAAAACAATAAGTGTCTACATGATCACATTGATCCAAACAAGTATTCAGCCTACTAGCCTAGCATTATTAAATGAATAACAAAGTTTGTGAAGATGAAAGACATTGTTCAATAAAATAAGTAAAATAGAAAAGCTAGATCTAGATCGAGGATGAAGATCGGAAGGCGTTAGAAGCTCATAACCTTCTGGAAATCTGCAAAGTCGACCTAGGGTTGATGCTGGGCGGCTAGGGCTATTGAATCGGCTCTCCCTTAGGGTTTTGAGGGTTAGTTCGGCTTAAATAGAGATGAAAGTCGGTTGCTGAATTGGGCCGACCAGCGGCGCTGGTCCTGGGCTTTGATGGGCTAGCGAAGCTGGTTCCTTCAGGAGCGGCGCTAGGTGTTGGCCAGCGGCGCTGGTGACTCCTGCTGCAGCTTTCACGTCTTCGTTCGGCTCCCGAATCACTTCCTTGTGTCTTGTAATCTTCATGGGCTTCCTTTTTGAGTCACTTGATGCCATTTACCCTCTCTCGCATCTTCCGTAAACCTGCATAAATATACAATTCATTAAGTACCAATAGTTCCGGAATAATAACTCATTTAGACATAGAAATGAAGCCTTTCAATAGGGTTTTTTTTATCACAAAATGGACGCTCATCACCATGTCGTGGACCTTTATTTACAGCTTTCGTCCCTAAGTTTAATAAATTACAACTTTAGCCCAAAAAACTTTGCTCCATCAACACTTTTGGTCCAGACCATAAATGTCTGTTAAAAGGAGATCACGTGTCTGGCACGTGATGGGTAATCTCGTAATTTGACTTCGAGTTATTTACAGAAATCGTCCTTATCGTGAACCACCACTTTCAAATTTGGTCCCTAACTTTTAATAATTAACTTTAAGCCAAATTAGTTAATCTAAATCTAAAAACCGAAAATCTTATCAACATATATTAAATTAAATCTTATATACGAACTTCAAGAAAAAAATACATACAAACTTTTAATAAATCACACAAATTTTTAATAAATTACAGTTACCGGATTTGGAGGGGTGATGTGCGTTTTTTTTATTAAACTATCTAAGTTTTAAATTTATAATTCAAGGTTTTACCTAATCTATCTTAAAACGCAACTAAGAGCAGTGTACTCTGTCTAGTAAGAATATAGTCTAGGTAAGTCCAGGTTCGTTCGCAGGGAACTTAAACTAAGGAAATTAAAATACTTAAGTTAAGATTACAGTTTTCTTTGAGGGGTCTCCTAGTTAACTAATTGCATATGAAATTAAAGACAATAATAAATGTAAAACAGACATTCGTTTGGTTTTGATTGACATGCTTAAAAGTGGTTATAGTTGAAGTTGTTAAACGACTCTTTTCACATTCAGATTCTCGTTAGATTCACTTGAATTATTTAGCCTGACTGCCTTTCGACTGGTCAGACACTTCAATGAGTTCCTGTTAAGGTCACTCACTGAGCTTTAAAAACTGAGCCTGTAACTATGACTGAAATCTTTTATGTAAGTCTTTGTTCTTGTTAAAGTTAAAAGACATTGATTACCCTAACCACCTGGATCTGGTTTCCGTTCGCCAGATCAGCTAGATTAACCTAATTAAACACATACTCGTTTGAACCAATTATTAATTCTTAATCAAATGTCCAGTTATAGATCAAATGGTTACACTGATTAAAGACGATCAATGTTTCGCAAACAGATTAAAATGACCCTGGAGCCGCTGATCAGTTCGACTCAACCAAATCAATAAATATTAGTTTGTATATGAAAACTAATAACAATTCAGATTCAAATAAATATGGATCAGCGATTTAGCATAGAAACTGTTCAACAATCAACCATAATCAACAATCAAGTCATGTTTACATCACGTCCAAACGAATGTCTAGTAACTTAGCTACTCATAGACCGAGTAGCCATGAACAATCTGATAAAATAAAATAACATAGAAATCTAGAGATAACGGAAAGAAAGAAAGAATGTAGAACCGGGTGATTATAAATCACAAGGTTGGATTCCCAAGCGTCTGATGATGTTAGATCTGCTCCGTAGTGCTTAAGAGTTCCAAATTCTCGATCCCTAGCCGTCACTTTCGACCTATGTGCTCTTCTTCCGTTTTTAGGGTTTATAATGGGGTATTTATAGGCAAAATACGAAAAACCCTAATTCTGGTAATTCATACCAGCGTCGCTGGTTGTGTAATCTGAAGGGGACCAGCGACGCTGGTTACCGAGGAGCGACGCTGGTGTGTGCCTGAAGGGGACCAGCGACGCTGGTAACTGAGGAGCGTTGCTGGTCTGGTTCCTGTACGATTCCAGCTGCGCTGGTTAGTCCACCAGCGACGCTGGTTGCTCCAGTTCGCATGCGTTTCCTTGTTTTAGTTCTTAATCTTCATACGTGCATCTCCCGAACTTCATCCTTAATCTTCGTAAGCTCATTTCTACTCTCTCTCGATCTGTTATCTCTCAAATCAAACCTGTTCACAAATCTAATTCCATTAAGTACCTTAAAGTTCATACTAATGGCTCATTTATACCTCGAAATCATGACAAACGAATAGGGAAAAAGTCACAAATAAATCACTCATCAAGGGGAAAGAGGAGTTACCGGGTTTGGAGTCATCAAAGATGAAGGTGGTTGTGAGTTACCGGAATTTGTCATAGCTTCCATAGTGACCTCATCACTCACTTGAATCCGATTTCGAAGTTATTAGGAGACGCGAACTTCAATTCGTTTCATGCTTTCCTAATATCCTCACGCACACATGTATTTAATTAGAGTAGCATTCACATAGTCACATCTCATTCCCTTTTCATTTGTCGTGGCTCACGAGCAGTTTGTGTGATTTATTAAAAGTTTGTATATATTTTTCTTAAAAGTTTGTATACAAGATTTTGTTTAATATATGTTGATAAAATTTTTGGATCTTTAGATTTAGTTTAACTAATTTGGTTTAAAGTTAATTATTTAGAGCTAGTTACCCCAGACACGTGACCTCCGTCTAACAGACGTTTCTGGTCAATATCAAAAGTGTTGACGGTGCAAAGTTTTTTGGACTAAAACTGTAATTTATTAAACTTAGGGACGAAAGCTGTAAATAAAGGTCCACGAGAGAGATGATTTCTGTAATTAACTCTTTAAATTTCTTTTATCTTTTTCATCATAAAAAAATAAATCAAAAAACATTTTTATTCTCTCGAAAAAAGAACAAAAAATAAATAAATAATAAAAATAGTGTTATTAGATGGAGATAAGAATTGAGAGAGGAGAAGGATTATTCTATTAATCATACATTAGGGTTACAATACAGCCTTGTATTTATACGCTCCAATAGAATGTTCTAGAGAATATGCCAAGACTTAAATAAGGAAGTGAATATCCATACAATAATAAAATATTCATAATACCCCCCTTGGATATTCATAAGTTATTATATCCAGATATGGTGTTTGCTGTCTCATTAAAAACCTTTCCAAAAAAAACCTAGTGGGATAAAAATTCGATGAAGGAAAAAAACTGATTGGACTTGCACTCTTTCATGAAAAGACCTTTTCTGCCACACTTAAAGCATGTTAGATTGGTCTTGTCAGTGGAAGAACTGGGTGCATTGTGTCCAGTGGGTCTGTTAGCTCTGGCTTTGAAACGGTTAAACGTTTTAGCCATCATAGCCATCCAATCATCACTATCAGTTTCATCATAATCTAGAGAGATATTATTCATGACTCCAGAATCCATTAATTCAGACATCATCTTCTTCATCGAAAATACATTCTCGGAAGACATTAATGCTACACATGGTGGTTCAGTATGACTAACCACAGGGGAACTACTGGAAGCATGATTAATAGCATCTTTTTCTGCCTCAATTCTCTGGGCTTGATTCTCTTCAGTGAATCTGAAGGCTCCATACAATGTTGAAGAGTATGGGAATGCAAGGTTTTACCTTGTCTCAAGACCACGATCATATGAGACCATTTAGATGGAAGAATATCACAAAATTTTTCAAGAAGTATGTCCTTGTCTTTTTCTACCCCAAGCCCTCTCAACTGGTTTATGATAGACATAAATCTGGTGTAGGTACCAGTTAATGATTCATTGGGTAGGGCAAAAAATGACTCGTACTTCTTATTCAAAGCCACTTTCCTGGTAACAATAGTATCACCACCACCTTCATACTGGTTCACTAGTTTATCCCACATGCTTTTAGCACTGGGATAAAGCACTAGTGTGGGAACAAGAGCTTCAGGAACGACCCCGAGGATCATGACTTTTAAGGTAGTGTCAATATTGACCAGTCTCTTTTTCTCTTCAGACCAGTGTTCCTCCCTCTTTTCCCTCCCAGATCTTGCTCCAGTTGGATCAAGAAGTGGATTAAGAGGACTTCTAGGAATATAAGGTCCTTCATTTAAAATTTTAAGCATATTCCTCTCAATACCAGTAACATGTAATAACATCCTAGCTTTCCACGTGCCAAATTCATCACCATTCCCACTGAATTTAGGAACAGGAGTGTTTGAGTAGTGCACATGCCCGTGTAGAGAAGTAGGAATAGGAGGTGGTGGTGGTGGATTATTGTTAACATGGTCATTAGTCTGTTCAAATTCATTTATGGGTGGAGGTCTAGTGTTTAAAGGGTTTCCTTGTGTATTCTCTGGGTTTACCATCGAGAAAATGCAGATCTAGGCAAGTATGTTAGCCTTCTACTCTGATACCAATTGTGAAGTGCCTCACTCGATGGTTTAACCCACAAGAGTAGAATACAACAAGTCAAGTAATCACTCAATAGGACTAGTATGAAATGTCAAGTAAGCACTAGATTGGACTAGTATTATGATAAATATAAATGCAAGAATATATATATATATATATATAACGTAATACGTACTTAAGCAATATAAAGATAAGCAAGTAAAGTAAATGGTGAGACACTATGTAATTTTCAAGTGTATTTTATTTATTGATGTTAAATAAAATACAAGGTTGTTGCGGAACAAGATATTACAAAGTAAGTATCTAAACAACCTATGAATTACAAGTGATCTAATTTTGCTAAATAAACTCCTTGATCGAAATACTTAAAGTTGTGAAGTATAACTATTTAGATCGAGAGTATTTGAGCAAAGACACCAAATTGCAAAAGTATGTAATTTGGACGAGGAAGTGACTTGGTATTTATAGGCAAAAAGAATAAATATAATATTCTTTTTGCCGTACAAATATGGTTACATGTATTTAAGGAAATTACTTTAATTCCTTAAATGCATTGATTAAAGTACAAGAATAAAGTCACATGATAGTGACTTATCTTCTAATTAACCAACCACCTTTACTTGCGTGTAAGACTTTTAACAAAGGACAAATAGATTGTCCAGGTAAAGGCATGTAAAGGCATAAAGTCAATTCCTCGTAATCAGTGTTCAGACTTGTAAGGTCTAGAACACTGATAAGGACTCCAGTCAGGAGATCTGGTAAGTCTTCCAGTGAGCTCCGCTATTTGTCAGACTTCTTTCTTCAGACTTCAGTCTTCGACTTCAGTGAGAATGTTCTTCAGTAGAAATATCTTGACTGGAGTGAAGTCCAGTGAACAAATCTGGTGGAATCCAGATTCCTATACAAGTAAGTTGTTCACTGGTCTTCACATAATTTATGGACAAATCTTCAGAGGGCTCCAGTAGTCACGTCTGGAGCGAGTCCAGTAAATCTGGACCTAACAATTAATCTTTGATCATGACCATCCTCATAGATTGATGATGTGTTTGATCTCCATGAAATTTTTAGTGTCACCATTTGTGAAAAACTAAATTGTTTGTAAGTGCCCTTTAAGCGGATGAGACAAATATCTAGCATCAATATATCTAACCATCTTTGCAAGTGACCTCTTTTGATCAAATAATCTCATGTCGCATGTAAGGAAAAATGTCTTCAATTTCATCCACCGATAGCTTTTTGATTTTGAGTCATTTATTGCTAACACATTTATAGAATGATGTAATATCGGGGATATGCAGTAATCATTAGTACCGATAAAATACATCAGTATCCCATTTGCGGTTCAAAAACCGATAATAGCTTAATGAGTAAGTCTTGCCAATATTGAAGCTCTTTGACCTTTCGTCAATATACTTTCATAAATGGACAAAAGTCTCATTCGATTTATGCTCGAATTTTTTAGATAATACGACACTAAGTTTTAGTATATCCATCTCTTCATGAGATTCAGTTATATGAATTTTGACATCCATGCATTAATTATTTATAAATCTCCCACTTGGATGTCCAATTTGTAATTGATGATATTGCATGTAGACAATTATGCCATACACATATTTTTGTTTGGCCATATAATGCCATAATAATCTCAAAACCAATATTGTCCATAAGAACCATTCATACATATGTTGATCATCAGAAATATGATTCATGCTCATATCTATTTAAAACTTTAAGCCATTTGTGAGCTCTAATGATAGCAAGGAGATACAAATAACTATTTGTATATCACGGTATCCAAATCTACCAATAATATGATCAACCATGGGAGAAATATATTAGGTCTTTGCGAAAATTCATTGTAGCATCAATTGCGCCATATACATCAATATATCAATTTCTCATTTCGCTTTAGTATAAAGACCAATAAAGTATGCTACACATTCTTATATATGAACTTCATGTCCAATACTTCGTGCACGATTAGAGGCTTTAAGTATTTAGAAGCAATGTGTGTCTTGCTATTTTAGTCAACGTATCTCAATTTCTTGCACCTCATAGCATATATGCTCTTAAAATTTGCACGCATAATATTAAGCGCCTTGTAGTATACATAATTGTTGTCGGCATCAATTTTATTTCAATTCCATGCTTTCGATTCAATCAATACTTGACATGATATGTTTTTGTTGAGATCTCTTCATTAACTAAATATCATCGGTTCCGCATGAACCATCATGTCTATTGTCTCTCTAAGACACATGTTTGGGTCTTTTTACCTCGATATGACCATCACAATGATTGCTTCTTTTATTTTCGAGACTTTTTATTTGGAATCGATATCCTTTTGTGCACGCGCCATTGACTCATATAAGTCATCATTTTGGGATACAGTCAATTTGGAGCATTGAAATCTGTATATGGCTTTATTTGATTTAGTGAGCGTGTAATTCATATGTCAAACCCAAGTGAACCAATCACCATATGAACCTTATGTTCATGTTAGTAGGCTTACATAATAATCATTATAAATTGTTTGATCTCTCCCCTAGAATAGATTCCTCTTTTGAAATACATATTTTTGCATTTTCGTAGAAGATATACCATATCCAAGATAACAGGGATGAACTATTTTATTTTATTGGCATGATGCAAGGGCATATTGTATAATAACTTTGCCCAAACATATAATTTAGAGTTTTGCTCTCATAATCATTTAATTTGCAATAGACGCTTAATAAATGCTTTAAAGTTCACCACCATTTGCAAATGCTCGCAATCTTATTAGCTAAGTCACTTTTGACGCAAACTTCATGTTGTGCTATTCATGATATATAACCATTTAGACGATGCATTGCTTTTTGAATAACTAAATGGTATATTAGATGTATAGGCCAAATACATCCTCTTGTATCATCTTTCAACAATTATAAAATCATGGTTCATAAACTTCTAGTTATGACCATATGTGATTTAACTTCATTATGCATTGTATATTGCATATACAACGATCATACCAAAATTGAATATATCATTTACTCTTAAATGTTGTTCCTTTTGATCAAATTATATTAGCTATCAAAGTAGCTCTTTAGGAACCAACAATATGTTAATAATAAGACAATCTTGAATACATATATAAATGTCTTTGAAGTGAAATAACGACATAATGTATATAGTCGTTTTTCTTTAGTCACTAATAATTTGGTTACTCATTGTGACTACTCGTGTTCATAATAAAAACACTATGATAAGTGAACTTTCATGTTCATTTGATCATATAGCAGTCGATCATTGCTAGTGTCATCTCGTATTCTTAAAAGAAACACGTTGATATTTGAATTTCCATGACCATGACCATGACACATATTTAGCATTCCGATCACATGTAATTGCATTCACTTTAGTGAATGAATACAACACCACTAGATGTATTTAGAAGTTTATCGAATTGCTTTCATATAAGCATCCATGTGATGTTGCACTCTCTTATATTTTACGATTTTGCAACTTCATGTGCAACTAATCTTCATGATTATATCACACCAATTTGGTGATCCTTTTCTTCATGAAAATGGAAGTGTTCCAAAACTTGAAGTTTGCATATGCCAATTCATCATAGTATTTTATGTCAATTTTTCGACATAATCACATGAATATTGATAATTAAACCAAACTTTGATCCAACAAAATCAAAAGTTGCAGAATAATTTATAGTTATGATTCCCAACGAAGAATCATTAAGAACTCTGAACTACATGACGTAGTTTAATCAATAATTTATTGTTATTTTTCATTGCATATCGGCAAAAAAATCATCAAAGAACTTCATGTTCTTTATTAAATACGAACTACAAGTAGTAGTAATCAATGACATATCCATATTATTCTCTACGGAGAATTTTGAAACAACTTAATGTCAAATAAACATAACTCTAGTTATGGTATTTCTTTCAAGTATTTGACATAATTGCATGGTATTCGATAACCATGTTGCGTAATAAACTAATGTTATTAGCAAATCATAATTTCATCATACATATCTGTAAGTTCTGATTACGGTTTTTGATCCAACAAAATCAAAAATAACTGTAGTCCATTGGAGATACCTTGTAGTTATGATTCTCTACAAAGAATTATTAAGAGCTTTTGATTTGTAATAGTTGTCAACTTACCATTGAGATTTCTCATAATTGCAACGGGTATTTCACAACTAAATATTCAAGCATTGATATGATTCCAACGAGTATTTCATCATTATATATTTGCTTTTAAAATCCTCATGGATCGAGGTGATGTCGGAGAAAAATCATTTGGAGATTGATGGATCCGATATATCAATAATAGTTATTTCCAACGAGTCTTTCATCATTATATATTCGCTTTGCATGTTCTTGCAAAGTGATCTTGTCACCAACTTTTTTCTTGTGTCTCTAAGATTATTTGGAGATTGATGGATCCGATATATCAATAATAGTTATTTCCAACTTTGCAAGATTTTTCATTTTAAGTACAAATTAAGAGAATATGTAGTCACTTGTAGCTCTTGCATAATAAACCTTAGTTTATTAGCCTCATATTGAATTCAATTGTCATTGTAAATAACTGCGGTTATTTACTTATATTAGCTATAATTTTTATTTATGCTTTGAATAATTCAAAGAGTATTAAAGAACTACATGTCTTTTAACATGACTTTGATCATGTTATTTTTTTTAACATGACTTTGATCATGTTATTTTTTTGATTCAATCCAAAAAGTTGAAACCTTTAATTTTCTTATGCATAACCGTAGTTATGATTCATTTTAGTGAATAACGAAAAAATCAATTAGTGAGGAAACCTTGAAGTTTCTTTTGCATAACCGTAGTTATGATTCACCTTAGTGAATAAAAAAATCAATTAGTGAGGAAACCTTAAAGTTTCTTATGCATAACGGTAACATATTATGATTCATTTTAGTGAATGACAAAGAACAACGTTCTTTTATTGCATAACTAATGTTATGAAATCATTAATTGCTTCAAGCAATTTTAAAAATTAATAAAACGAAACCTTAATTTGCATCATGGTTACGTTGATTTGATTCTTTTTAAAGAATCGTAATCTCATCTCATATAGTATATAATGTTAATATTAATGAAACATTCATCTATATACATATAAAGTTGTGAGCCTGAAGGTGGTTTAGCCCCTCTTCTTAATGATTACATTAATGGTGAGGTTAATGTTAATAGCTTCTTAATGCTAATGAGGGCATTGTAATGTATGTATACATGCATATGAAGTTGTGACAATTGTGTGCATAATTATGATATTAATACTATCCTTTATGAATACATGCATACCTATGAATATAGATAGGCTGAAGTTGTAACAATTGTTTGCATAATTATGTCATTAATACTATCCTTTATGAATGTAACTCATATGGAATGTAGATGGATGGTCACGGATGGTATCTTTGTATTGTGTATATATATAGAGCCTTCCCTCATAAGCACATACATAGTTTGGTTTACATGGCTAAGAACATGGGTAAGAAATTACAAATATGTTCGGCAGAAAATAATGTGGGTTTTTTGTTGGATGAAATCAGCCCGGGGTTTGATGGTACAATTGTTGCAATGGTTTCACGTAAATAGGATGTGTATAAGACCAATGGATCGTATCTGAGTACTGATTTTATTCTATCTGATGAAAAGGTAAAGATTAAAACCTTTTTCCCTTTTCAGATTACTGATAATTGTCAAGTTGAGTTGTGATTACTGATTCATCTTATTGTTTTGCAGTCAAATTTGATCCACTGTTTTGCAAGTCACAACAAATCTTATAAATTCTTAGCGAAGTTGCAGGAAGGAATGTTGTTTTCCTTTAAAGGATTCAAGGTTCATTCTATTCGTGGCACATTCAGAATTTTTTTAAAAGGCCAGTATATGCTTGAATTTGATGGTGATACAAAGGTTTCAAAGGTGACTGGAGATGTTGGTTGTTATCTCCGTTATCCGTTTCAGATTGTTGAATTGGAGGAACTCACACCAACTAATCAATTGTATGTTGTTGGTATGGGTTTTCTGTTCTTACAATTTATAATTATGTTGTATTAGTTAAGAGTCCCCAGTTTTAATGTACATACGTATGGTGATTTCATACTGCATGCTTGGTATGTATAGGGTTCTGCCGTATAGTGATTGCATACTGCATGCTTGGTATGTATAGGGTTCTGCTCTGTTTGAATGAAGTTATGCTTTTACTTGAATCAAGGATAATTATGGGTTTAGGAATTACATATATACCAGATATATTATATGGTGAACTTAATTATGGACTATTTCATTTTACATGTGAATATTTGGTACACGAATACTTAGATAATTGTAATAGTTTCCATTATTCCTTATGTTATATGCAGCATGGATGAATTCACAAAACCATGTTTTATATATTAATCTCAATCTTTTCTAATGTTGCAGACATAATTGGCTATCTAACACATGTTGGGGAGATCTTGACGAAATCTACTGGTGTGACGACATTGGAGTTTAATTTCACAAATGAACGTGGGCGTCAGGTTCGTGTTACTTTGTGGGGAAGGTTGGGAACTCAGATGATAAAAAAGAAACTCGAAAACCCCGGACCCTATGCCTTGATTCTGACTGCAATGAGTGCAAAAAAATACATTGGTAATATTATGATACAATTTCTGTACATATATATTTGTATGTTGTATATTGTCTAACTAATTAATCATTGTAGGACAACTTAGTGTTTCGAGCTCATCCTCGACCAGTTGATTGATAATGATGACATACCTATCCTGAAACGATTTAAGACTGCATTGAGGTTGCTTTTGTAGTCTTTAGCGATAGATTTCATTTGTTTTGCATATTTGGGTGATTTTTGAGGTTGGTTTTGTAGTCTTTAGCGATAGATTTCATTTGTTTTGCATATTTGGGTGATTTTTTCTTTTGCTCTCATCTTAACAGTGGTAGGGATTTGAGCCAAATTCCTGTGACTAATGCTCAAACAATTCCCCGTGTTAATACACTTTCAGAATTGTTGGACTGGGGACGTATGAATAAGGCTGATCCAGATGATAAGGGAGATCGGGTTTGTATTCTATTGGCATAGCCTCATAACAGTTTCTTGCAGTGTTCATTGGTTATTAATGTGTCTTTGTTGTGTAGAGTGTTGTGTTTTCAAGCTCGGTGGAGGTTGTCGGTGTGCGAACAAGCAGTGGGTGGTATTTGATTACCTGCAACTCCGGTAGATGCCGAAAAGGTTTGACAAGAGATGAGAGTGGCTTCAAATGTGAAGGCTGTAATCAGACCGTTTTATATCCCCGTTTTAGGTGATTATTGTAGTTGTGTATGTATTTGTTGAAGAACAACAACATGCTTAGATATTATTAAAAGAACTTTTTGGTTTTAGGTAATAAGATTGAAATTGTTTATTGGTGAAAAAAAAATAGGTTTAAGTTGCAATTGGATATTAAGGATGAGACGGCAACAACTGTTGTTACTTTATTTGATGATCCAGCTGAAACACTTCTCAAATGAACAGCAAAATCGTTGATGGAAGAAGAGTTGCAGGTACATGTTTGAATCTTTTAGTGCATTGTCGTTATTATGTTTATTTTGATCTTAAAAATTGATATCTATTTTCAACCTTTAAAACTTATTACAGGATGAATCTGAGGATAATTTTCTCCCACCTGCTTTGCAGCAGTTGATTGGTTCAAGGCATACATTTGAAATACCAGGCCACACATATTATGGTGCTGGGAATTATGAAGCATTTAACTGTACCCGGGTAATTTTGCCTGGCCCAGATCCCCTGCTATTGGGAGCCGGTAGTAGTAACCATGATGTTTCTAAGGTAATTTTGGAGACCTCTTCCAGTGCTGTTAAAGACCCAATTGGTGTGCCCACTCCATTGAAGACCCGTGAAACAAAAAAACATAAACCGTAAGTATTATCTACCTTACTTTTATATTGAAGTGCATTCATCATTCTAATATATTATGGGATTACTAAATGATGTTAGTCGTGTGAGTGATTCCGGCGTTGTGGGTTTGCCTACTGGGAAGAACAAGTCAGTGCTGCAATTGGGTGATACCAGGCCTTCTGGTACTCTTCAAATACATGCGGATGAGGGAAATGCAGAAGAGGTTGATACAACCTTGGTTGATGATGTTTTTGAAGAATCGAACCAAACGCCTCATAAGCTAAAGAAAGGAAGGTATACATCAGATCATTCTTAGGTTTTGTTAACTAATTTGGTGTATGGACTAAGCTATTTTTTGATGGTCTGTGCAGAATTATTGTTGACTCAGAGTCGGATGGGAATGATGATTCTGAAGAGAATTTGGAAGTTGATAATGAGCAGGCTTGATTGTTGAAGTCTATGAAAAGCTCATCCTCTTATAACTATCAAGTTATTTTAATTCTGTTTTTTATTTTTATGTTTTTGAGAGTCATAAAAATGGTTTCCCAGTCTTTTTGGATCTTATTTGTTGAGAGTTTGTTTCATTCCCATGGTTCATTTGGGATGCATCTCTCACAAGTTTATTAGCTTTTCCTTTATATTATGTTACTACTTCAGTTGCTTTGCGATGTTTGGTTTTCAACATCATCTTTGTCAAGACTCCATTCTAATAAAAAGTTGACTTATATATAGCTGGTGTGTCTCCATTATGTGATACGTTCCTTTTGTATTAACCTTGGTTCACATGATTTGAATATGCAATTAGTATCAACATGGTTCATTATGTATTCATTATGTCATACTTTCCTTTTGTTTTAACCTTGGTTCATATTTGAAGTTTTCAAACAGTGAAAGCATGAAATTCGTTATATGATTGCATGTATTTACATGACAAAAGCAGGTAAAGAAGAACATTGCTTGAGTTAATCTAAGTAAGGTGTTTTTGGTACATAAATGTATAATTCATCATGGATTTCAGAGCACTAAAGAATAGAATGTGTAGTTTTAGGTGGAATGAGTATTACATGGAACAAAAAAACATTCTGCATATTTGAGATTTGTGTCAAGTTGATTACACATATAATTGATTTCAGATTGATCTTACCAGTTATACTCACAAGCAAAAGAAATAAAAAATCAAGTTTCCGTGATTGTATACTGACAGTGAGTATAGATCTATGACTCATCTTATTTTAAATTTTTGAAGGCAGTAGTTTTTTCTTTTTATTTTAATGATAATAATAGATATAACATCAATATCTTATAAAACAAAAAATTAGCCAAAAATATCTAACATATGACTATCGTCAATCGTCATCGTACCTCCATTTAGTGACTAAACATCTTTTTCTTCACCATCAGGAATAGTTGCCAATCTATCTGAATCCCTTAGTGCAACAATGTGTTCTTGGAGATTCTGCTGAAACTGAATCTGCAACAGAGTTTGCATTGGATGTATGCATCCAGCTTGCAGAAGTTTACGTAACCATTCCACATCTACTGAACTCATAATTTCAAAAACTCCATGAAAAGAAGAAAACCCAGCCGCAGAGAATACTTCAACCATGTTCAGTGTCTCAAGTAATATCCAACCTGTTATTATAGAGGTTGGGTCGACAATCTCTTCACGTGGATTATTAAAATCCACAATGTCATCAGCAGGCAGGTTGAATCTCCTCCTCAAAGCAGCAATCAACCTACGTGCTTCCCAACAGTCGTTCTCAGTTGGGACATTCATAAGAAAGATGTCATTCAAAATACTTTCATCCATTTCTAACACTTCTACAATTGTTTTTACTTGCCTCTTTTCACTGTTATTTAGGGTAAATACATAAGATTGGCTTTCTTTGTTGAAATCCCAGGCTTTCAAATGTGTCATGTTGTGATGATCAGTTTTTAGTGTGCTAAAATCACCTAAGGGTGCTGGATCTAACAATAAGGTTCTTATTATATGTTCTCATAAGAAACACCTTTATAGTTCTAATGTATGTTAATTACTGAGTTCAGTTACTTTACCATTTATTGAAAGATTTGTTTATTTATAACTTTTCTTTTTCATAGGATGATTCTAAATAAAGAGTAAAATATAATATAAGGTATATCTTCCTACTACGACATCTAACTAATAATAAAATTAGCACAGTTAATGTCATCTATCTATTCAAATTCTCACCTGTCTATATCTCTTTACCTCTACTATTATTAACAAATAATAATAATGTTGATCTTAATGATGATAAAAAACGATAATATGAATAATTATATTTCTCCATTTAACTTCTTACCTATACATATATGTCTCTTCAGTATCCTTTTGATTTCTTATATATATCCTCACCCAACAACATAGGAAGATAAACCAGGATTAATATGAAAAAAAACAATGTGGGTGTTTTAAGAAAAGATATTCCCTGTTTTCCAAACTTACAAACACAATATGGTATAAACACCACTAAATGTGGAAGAATTCAAACATTTTACACGTTATCGATAACTAACAATAAAATTGTAGATCATGGTATGTAGTATGTATGTTATCTCATCAATCTGATAATTAGTAGTGTTTCTATTCATGCATGTGATACTAAGTTATTTAGCTGATGTACAGGAAACTCAAAGGATGTTAACATATCCAAAGCTGTAACAGAAGATGGCCTAATAAGGATTCAAAGATGTACAAATATAATCAGAGATGGAAAGATTCAAACATATTGTGGACTGCAAGTAACTAATACACAAATAGGTCCAACTACAAATAGTCTTAAGAACCCAATAGATTTGCATTCCGGTAATTTCATTGCACCTAATGGAAGTTTACAAAAATATTGGAGTCTAAAGGTAACAAAAAATAATCTTCCACCGGGAAAAAATCAAGTAGAAGGTAATGTGCTTTCATTGTATATCAAATTGTAACAATTTCATATACATAATCTGCATATGTATTTTCGATAACCCTATATACGTTTCTAATCTTATTAAGAATAATTAGACCCATGTTCAATCCCAGTCCATGATACAGTAGACAAGAGAGCACAAACCAGGTCAAATAACCTCGCTCATGCTATGCACAAAACGGATAAGACAGTTCACAAAAGAAAACGAACTACACAAGGTATAAGTGAAATTCTTCTTTATGTTTTTAATAAAGTAATATGTGGGTACCTATGCTGTTATGAATAATTAAACCCACTACAAATCTCAGTTCACAATTCAGTAGAGCAGGGAGCACAAGCCAGGCCAATCAACCTAACTACTACAAGTCACAAAAGAATACAAAGTGAAGTTTGTACTACTCCTAAAAAGGGTGTCAACGCTCGCAAAAGAAAAGAACCTACTCAGGGCGTAACTAGAAGAAGCAAAAAGCAATGAGGTGATGTTCAAATACAAGATATATAAGTAAAAGTCCAAAAGTGTGTGATATATATATATATATATATGTGGGCTCAAGTATGATGCTTTTACGAGTTTAACTTAAGAAACTTCCTACTGATATATATTGTATCACCCTCATGTTTATTCCCAGGTAAAAGGAGTAAATCTGGTGCTTCACATAATGAAGAAACATCAACAAAAAAACCTAAACGATCAGGTAAAAAACAAAATGAAAAGCACAAATTCTATTTAATGATCAACCATATCTAATATTATGTTATTTATAGGAATAAAAAAGAGAACGCGTCAGATGTCAGGTTTCACTTCATCAGGTAAAAAATACATATTCATACAAACTAAATTAGCAATAATATATCAAATTCTTGACATTTTGAATCTTTTTCATACCTGAAATATTAAACATGCACCTTTTTATGAGAAACTAATAAGGTTTATTCTACAATTGAAGGTGTACATGTAGCATGTCTTGATTTCGGACCACCAACATATATATGTACAAATTGTAATGCATTAATGTGGTATGAAGAAAGGTGTAAAAATACAAAGTTGGAGGGTTACCTTACATTTGCAACGTGTTGTCAGGAAGGAAAAGTCTTATTACCAAAATTGTTGGATGCTTCGGAACCTCTGAAGACATTGCTTGATTATGATCAACCTGAGACATCAAAATTTAAAGATAATATTAGGACTTACAATAGTATGTTCTGTTTCACATCTTTTGGAGCAAAGATAGATCACTCTGTGAACCAGGGCAGGAATTTATATACATTTAGAATAAGTGGCCAAAATTACCATTGAATCGGTTCTTTGTTACCTGTTGAAGGAGATCAACCAAGGTATGCACAACTTTATATCTTTGACACTGTAAATGAAACCAGAAACCGGATGGCTGCTTTTGTATCTGGTAATTCAACTGATGAAAGAGTAGATGAAAGAATAGTGGTTGAGTTAACTCAAATGTTGGACAATCACAATTCTCTTGCCAGGGCTTTCCGAATGGCGCGAGATTGGTGTGAAGAAAATAATAATAACAATTGTGAACTTCGTTTGTTGGGTCAGAGAACTACAATGAGGCAATATAATAAACCTACCGTATCTGAAGTTGCAGTCTTGATTACAAACGAATTTGGAGAGAATACAGAACCAAGAGATGTTATTGTTAGCCCAACAAGTGGTGGACTTAAAAGAATCTCTGAACTGCATCAACTCTATATGGCATTGCAATACCCTTTGTTGTTTCCTTACGGAGAAACTGGGTATCATAATCAGATACCATATCATAGGAACATTGGAAGGCGAAAAACAAAACGGGAAACAGTAACAATGAGAGAATTCTATTGTTACAGATATCATTATAGAAATAATGAAGGAACTACCTTATTGAGAGGAGGTCGATTATATCAACAGTACTTGGTTGATTCATATACTGCAGTTGAAGAAGAACAATTGAGATATACCCGGAATCATCAAGCTGAATTACGTGTAGACCTTTATAACAATGTATGTGATGCTGTGACTAAAGGAGATACGCGAGCTGATGCAGTTGGCAAGAGGATAGTTTTACCTACAAGCTTTACAGGCAGCCCAAGGTATATGGTTCAAAATTACCAAGATGTTATGGCCCTTTGTCGTGCTTTTGTAAATCCAGATTTATTTATAACATTCACAGCAAACCCTAAATGGCCGGAAATAGATAAAATGGTATCGTTAATCAGTGGCCATAAATCACATGATCGTTCAGAGTCAGTCACCCGTATTTTTAAAATGAAATTAGATCTCTTGATGGAAGATATTATGCAGAAGAAGATATTTGGGGAGTGCAAAACAGGTAAGTGGAAACAAAAATATGTATACATTATTATGGACAACCTAAATTCTCTATGCTAAAACCAATTTTCCATCTTAATTGGGCTAATAATGCATATTTTCTCCAGGGATATACACCATTGAATTTCAAAAGCGTGGGCTTCCTCATGCACATATCCTAATTTGGCTTGGTCCTGAAACAAAATGTAACACACCAGAGGAAATAAATGATATCATATCTGCAGAATTACCTTTGGAAAGTGAAGACCCAGATTTATATGAGGCTGTTTTAGAATTTATGTTACACGGTCCTTGCGGGGCTGATTCACCAAATGCTTCATGCACAGAAGATGGAAAATGCAAAAAACACTTCCCAAGGCCATTTTATCAGGAGACTACTATTGACGCAGATGGATACCCAGTTTATCAACGAAGGAATAATAGAGTATTTGTGCAGAAAGGTAAGACAAAACTCCACAATGGTTTTGTTGTACCATACAATCGGTATCTATTACTCAAATACAAAGCACACATTAATGTTGAATGGTGCAACCGATCTCGCGCAATAAAGTATCTGTTCAAGTATCTTAACAAAGGTCCTGATAGAGCAACAATAGTCATCCATGAAAATGTTGCAACTCATGGCCAATCCTCTGCAGAAAATATTCTTATCATTGATGAGATCAAGAACTATTTGGACTGCCGATATTTATCACCATGTGAAGCAGTCTGGCGAATGCTTGCATTCTCCATTCACTATTCTTATCCATCAGTCATCAGGCTCACATTCCATCTACCTGAACAACATATGATTACCCTTCGTGATTCAGAGAATCTACGGAAAAAGCTAAACGAAGAAGGAATTGAAAAAACCATGTTCACAGAATGGTTTGTATTAAATAAGGAAGATCCATGAGCACGTGAGTATACATATGCTGAAATACCGTCTAAGTATGTGTGGCAGAAAAAGTTTAATGTTTGGACATGGCGTGAGAGCAGGAAAGGTTGTATTGGTCGCATTGTTTATTGTAACCCGGCTGCAGGTCCACGATATTATCTGAGGATTTTGTTGAGTGTTGTCAGGGGACCACAATCTTATAAAGACATCAAAACTGTTAATGGTCCGGAGTATGCTACATACAAAGAAGCTTGCATTGCATACGGACTATTAAATGATGACAAAGAATGGACGGATTGTAACAACCGTCCTAGAAATGTTCTATTTAAGTTCTTAGAAACGTGCATATGCCACTGGATCGGCCAGACAGTTTAATTTATATGAGTTCTAGACGTACTTTAGATGTTCATTATGAGCTTATATGAACTTCAAATTGATCTAAATATTAATATTGTACGACGAGTTCGTGATTTCGCTCAATAATATAATATGTTCGGTTCGTAAATGTTAAAGGTTCATAAAAGAGCTCAGCTCAAATTAATTGCAAAATGGGCCTTGTAGTTGTGAAATTTCATTTTTATGGTAAGGTATATAAAGAAAGTGTAAAACCCTAAAAGTTTACTATTCATCACCTCCTACCTCTCTTCACTCACTCCCCACACCTTAAAACACACACTAAATTCATCTCCTGATTTTGGTTGGTTTGGGTGAAATCATTGATATCATTAGCTTCCTTGTAATCATCAAAACGTGTTTCTGTAATCGGTTTTGAGGTAACAACAACAAATCTTATGTTTTGATGAAATTAAAAATAAACTTTTAGACTTGTGTTCTTGATGATTTGGTCGATTTTGATTTCAAAAACGTGTTAAAGATTGATGGGTTTATGTTTAAATAAGTCTAGTAACTGTTTTGGCGATCAAATTTGGGTCGTAACATGCCTTAATCTTCAAAACTCGTGATTTTGTTAAGTTCAGTGTTATGTCCGTATGCCTTCTGCATCAAACGAAATTATCTTGTTCAAAACGAAATTAGCTAAACGAATTTAAGGTCTAACTTCGTTCAGTTCAGTCCAACGAATTTAAGGTCTAACTTCGTTCAGTTCAGTCCAACGAATTTAAGGTCTAACTTCGTTCAGTTCAGTCCAACGAATTTAATGTCTAACTTCGTTCTGTTCAGTCCAACGAATTTAATGTCTAAATTCGTTCAAGTTCAGTTCAAACAGACTTAAGGCTCACCTTCGCTCAGTTCATGTACGTAAAGTTCAGTTAAAACTATTTTGAGTCAAAATGTTCAAAGGACCAAATCATCAGTTCACCAAGGACATTTGTGATTTGAATAATCACTTAGACTAATACATGTACTGCTATATGGTTATTATGTGCATAGGAGTTCGGCAAGGCGTAATTGGATCCCGATAGATATACTTATCTATCTTTGTACTTGTTCACTGTACTAGTTCTATATATTGTACCAGATCACTGTGAGTTCACTTATTTCCCCTTTCGTACATTTTTAAAGTTCTTTATCGGGGACTGAAAAGCATGAAAACTATTTTGTACTTATATATATATATATATATTTTCTTGACTGTACTATGTTCTATCTTAAGACAGACAGACTATTTATGTACAGACTATTTTCAGACAGACTATGTACAGACAGACTATGTACAGACAGACTATTTACAGACAGACTATTTATGTTATGATACTTATTTTCTAAATGTGTGTTCTAGATCTTGAATGGGCAGGATCTTGAATACATTCTTGTGTGTACTTATTGTCTATGTATGAGACCTAAGACTTACTGCTATCAATTCATCTCCCACCTGTTCTGGGAATGGACCGTAGGTATTATGGACAGCGCTGTTAGGGTAGGCCCATCCTCATTCTCCTCAGGACAGGAGAATGCATATTACCTAGACTTATTGATCACCTGTTCTGATCACATGCTCTGGTCACCGGTTCTGACCTAGTTCGTACTTATATACTATCTGATTACATGAGTTCCCTGAATTTTCATAGCTCGTTATGGCCAAGCGGTTTAGCAGTAATAATAGACATACATATTAAGTACATTACAGATTCTAAACTATTGTTATTACAGCAAGGTACATTTGACAGCCGTACAGACTATATGACTTGACTTTTATACATACCAGTACTATGTATATTTATAAAATACTTTATGTGAATCTCACCAACTACTTTCGTAGTTGACCTTTGAACTTACATGCTTTTCAGGCTAGGTACTAGATCTTTAGCATAAGAGTCTTCCGTTCTAAGCTCATCCTTTTGGCGACGGTTCGTGCATACAAGTCCTGGAGCTACGAAGACCTTATTGCTATTCCAGTTCAAGTTCTGTTCGATGAGACAATTGTTCTGTCCCACGAGTTTGACTATTCTGATTCAGTTATATTCTGTAATAACATTTGTACTTCTGATCTAGACTTAATTATGATTTGTAATGACTTTGTTTTCTTGATCTTTGATTAATCTTAATGGCTGTGTGAACTTGTACTGTGTGCATTTGTACTTGTCTGTGCATCCCGTATATTCCGCTTTAGCGGGGTGTTACACGGATGCTATAAATGAGGCAAAGCTCTGGGCAACGGGTTCACAGCTTCGAGACTTGTTCGTCACAATTTTAATGTTTTGTGATGTACGCAGCCCGCTTGAAATATGGAATGAAAATTGGGAAACTTTATCTGAAGATATTTTGTACAGATTGAGACGACAATTCAAGTTTCCCAATTTACATCTTTCTGATGAACAAATCAAGAATTATTGTTTGGTTGAAATACAGGAAATTTTGCAAAGAAATGGCAAATCATTGGATGATTTCAGCGATATTCCAAAACCTGATGAAACCTTACTCACAGCTATGGATAATCGGTTGATACGTGAAGAACTCAGTTATAACCAGTCACAAGAAGCTCTGGAACATGAACAGCTTTTCCATAAGCTTAATCCTGATCAAATGACAATCTATGAGAATGTCATTGCATCAGTGCATAAAGAAAGAGGCGGTTTCTATTTTGTTTATGGTCCAGGAGGCACAGGGAAAACATTCCTATATAAAACTATACTCTCATGGTTGCGCTCAGAGGGAACAATTGCACTTGCAGTTGCATCTTCAGGTAATTAACAATAAAAAGTTCAGATTGACCTATTAAACATATATGCATATCACTCTTAACAAGTATATAAATAGAAACTATACGTATATATATCAAGTGATCAATAAAAAATTTCCTAATTTAATTACCTCTGTTTTCCGTTGTCTTATTATAGGGATTGCATCTTTGTTATTGCCTGGAGGAAGGATAACTCATAGTCGGTTTGTGATCCCATTGGAACTCATGGAATATAGTACATGTGGGATCAAGCAAAAAACACATTTGGCTGCACTCATGCAGCAAGCAAAGTTAATCATATGGGATGAGGCCCCGATGACACAAAAATACGCTTTTGAGGCCCTTGATAAGACATTGAAAGATATATTAGGTTTAAACAACCCAAGAAATAGAACACGGATCTTTGAAGGGTTGACAGTGTTACTTGGGTGGGATTTCAGACAAATTTTGCCAGTCATTCCCAAAGGGCAACGACAAGAAATTGTCCATTCCTGTATTAACAAGTCTATTTTGTGGAAGTGTTGTCAACTTTACACACTATCCCGAAGTATGCGTGTGAATGAATACTCTCCAACAGGGGAACTTGATAGGAGAAAACAGCAATTCAATAAATGGGTACTTGATATTGGAGACGGTGTTGTGGAGCAAAAACAAAAGAAGGAGAAGACGAACCTACTTGGGTCAACATTCCAGGGAGATTTCTTGTGCCATGCTCTGCATCTCCAATTGAAGACATCATCAACGCTACATTTCCTAACTTTGATGAAATGAAAGATAATGAGGAATACCTTAGAGAAAGAGCCATATTAACTCCAAAAAATTCTGATGCAGACGAGATCAATAAACATATGTTTGATAAATTAAACAGGCCCACTCGAACTTACAAAAGTTCAGATGAAGTATGTCGGGCTTCAACAGAAACATTGGAACAAGAAGAAATGTATCCAATCGAGTTCTTAAACTCACTAAATTTCCCAGGAATGCCCCCCCCCCCCCATGAATTGACTCTTAAAGAGGGCTTACCGGTTATGCTCTTACGGAATGTCAATCCAAGTCAGGGTTTATGCAATGGTACCTGCATGATAATTACAGATCTTGGTAAGTATGTGATTAAAGCAAGAATAATGACAGGTTCAAATTTAGGTTCCACTGCATTAATCCCACGAATAACCCTGACTTCAACCACTGCAAAATGGCCCTTCGTAATGAAAAGAAGACAGTTTCCCGTAAAAGCTTGCTATGCAATGACCATCAACAAAAGCCAGGGGCAATCACTCAATCATGTTGGGTTATATTTGTCTAATCCAGTTTTCAGCCACGGGCAGCTTTATGTGGCTCTCTCTAGAGTTACTCGACCTAAGGGATTACGAATTCTTATCGTAGATGACAATGATGTGCAACTCAAACATCATACACGTAATATTGTATATAAGGAAGCTTTTAATAATTTGTATCAGCTTAATTAAGAAATATATTTATAATTTTAGGACGTTTGAAATTAAGGAACACTTTAAAAACAAGATACATACCTTACTGTCGGCAGTTCATATCATCATTCTTTCCCAGGATCATTTTCTGTAAATCATCCTCCAAACATTTCATGATTCTACAAGTAGACTTCTAACCAATTATTTTCTGCATAAATTGCTCAAATCACATTATACCTTATAACATCAAATTATGTAGGACATCAACTCATAGTTAACTAACTTGGCTTATAATATGTTTTCATTATATTTGGATTGAAAATCTTTATTAGTCAACACTAATAACACAAAGATGAAGTCTATATCTAATTAGACAAGGACTATCGCATTCTACGTACGTAATATATCTTATGAATGATCAGCTCATAATCACAAATTCAAACATGTGAGTACGAAATCAGTATAAAATTTATATCAAAAGACTATCTAATACATTATTAAATTAAAAAACATTGACGTATGTACCAATTCAGCATTGTACAGTAGTAACAAAGGTTTATGAATACACTCTCAACAACAAAAATGGATTTCACAATCAATAATATGATGCATCAACCATATATAGTTACTAACAAACAATGTACACTTAACATAAAACATATGATCCATTCATAACTGATATATACATTACCCATTCATCATAAAAGAAAGAACAAAACAGGGATTTAGTAAATCCTGGAACAAAAAACAGACCATCTTTTCAAATTGTTATATATATATATATATATATTAATAAGCACATCATTGTGTTACCAAATGAAACATATGCTGACCCAAAAAACAATCAACCCCACACATCTTCATCATCTTCAGAAACATACTCCCCATAACCCGCTTCTTCTCCAGCTTTTTCCAATTCCTGAGAAAAATACTTACACACTTTCCCTGGAACTTTCCATGTGTTACAAGGAATGCTGTTAAGCTGCCTCAGCACATCCAAACTACCCGAATCAATCAACGTCTTTGATGGATACCAACGCCTATGCCCATTACCCCAACATATCTTGACATGCCCTGACTCCGTAACTGTGGAACCCATGAACGCCCACCACACTATAGTCTTGGCTTCATCGTCCATATTAATTGCATATGGATCAAATTTCTTTCTAAGAACCTTCATAAACTCCTTCCCATTTTCACAAAGATCAGTTTTCCAGCCACCCATTCTATATGCATCCCTTAACAAGTCTTCATCCAAAAGTAACACCCTTCTTAACCTCTCAATCCTCAACCTCCTTCTATTATTTTTCCTAAAGATAAACCGTTTATCATTGGTATGAAAAAACCATGATCTCAAACGAGCCATTATTATTATTTTTTTTTCTATTATTATTCAGTTAACCCTAATAAAATTGAACTTGATGAAGTGTATGAAGATATTTTAGGTAGTGTTGTATTATATAGAACTACTGGTAGTGCTCTTGGTATTCCCAGGCACATTAGAAACATCCGGTTAGAATACAACGAGGCTCTACTCTTTTTCATCAGTTTTTGTCCGTTATAGTTCATAATTAATATTTTATTAATTTGGGAAAAACTGAACATGCAGTGTGAGAACATCTACTCTATTTATATACAAAATTAAAGCAGCTAAATATGTGGACTTTTAGATTTTATTTTTAATTTTCAACAATATATATATATATATATATATATGTCCTCTATAAATTGTAATTATAAATTACCTTATACAAGTATAAACAATCTACTTTCTTACAACTTATAAAATTACCTGGCCTTTGACAATAAATTTTAACCTTTTCATCTAACTTTTTTAAAATATATAATTCATTAAAAATACATATATAAGTTTTTGAATTTGGAGAAATATCCAACGCCATGTCTTAAAACTTTGACCTTTAAAAATAGTTGTTCTAAGTATTATATACTAAAATATTCTTTCAATCTATAAAAAAAAATCTTCAAATACATTTTTACTAATATTTGATTTTTAAATATATCATTTACCACGTTAATCTTTCAATTTTCCTTTTGATTAAAGTATACAACTAATATGATCCTTATCCTTATATTTCCATTGTTATAGTTATCTTTTAGTCTAAAATATATTAATAATGATTTAATGAATATGTATATATATATAAATAAGATATAAGTATATATAAGTAAGAAGTAAGGTATAAGTATATATAATAATAATAAATAAATTAATTATTAAATATATATATATATATAAGATATATATAAGATTAAGAAGAAGATATATATATAAATAAGATAAGATCTTTATATTTATATATATATATATATATATTATATAATAAGAATAAGATATCTTCAGTAATCTATAAAGATAACAATCCATGAAACAGATTTGTATCCAGAAACAATCAACTAATAAGAAGAGAGAAAAGAGGAAAGGAGGTGGGAGGTGGTAAAAAGAATGAACATCATCACTAAAATATAAAAATATGGGTTTTTTATAACCTACTTTTATGTAAACCATCATCAAGTCAGAAGTTTCAATACATTTAGTAATGGTCTATCAACTGATTCTGACTTTCCAATGATACAATAAAACATATTATGATTATTTTTTATCTTTTAGGATCTATCATACTATTAAAAAGTTGGCTATCATATCCAAATATTTCCATATCTGACTCACCCCAAAAATATAAACCCATACACATAAATTAGGTCATATACATTATTTTGCGTCACAAATATAAATATTTACACAAACAATGATATATTACATAACACATTTCTATATTCTAACCAAAACTCTTTACATACATTCTTTTACCAAAAAGTCAATTGATTTTCAACAAATTAAATGATAATCTTAATAAAAAAAAATTCAATACTACAAAAATTAACTTTGGGTTTCATCACATAAAACAACATTGGGCTAACATTTAATCAATCTACAACTAACCCTGGCCTGCTAACATTTAACCCACTTAGAACTACCCATGGGCTTCCATTTACACAAATCTAGGTTTTAATTTACCCGACCATCGATCTGGAAACAATACATCCTAATAAGCTAATTTCATTCACCTTTCTACTATCAAATCAATTCCAGAAAAACAGAAGATAATGAGATTTTCTTTTTCATCTTAATTATTTTTCAAATACTAAAAAACAATGGCAGTGTCTCGTTCATCCATCAATCATGAGAAAAACAAAAACAAAGATACTCCCAACAAAAAAAGATGGACAAAAAGTGCAGTAATTGAGAGTAGATACGCAAAAATTACAATAGAATTGAAGAACAACAAGCAGTCAAATCAAGGTACAGATATTCAAAAACTTTTAAAAATTCATTGGTAAAATAGATTCATTTTTATATATATCATTAATCATATTACTCTATTGATTTTATTTTCGAATAAATACTTGGTTTACCTCAATGAATATATGTGATCAGTTATTAGTTAAGACATAGTTAAATAAAAAATATTAGAATTATCAAAATTATGAAAGTAAATTTTTGACTGCTATAAAAATTATTCTGATGATATGTAACCCTAATTAATACTTGATAATCCTTAATCAACAATGATGTCTTTTTCTGTTGCTAACAACTTCACGTTATATTTGTACTTGCAATCAGCACCCAATGTAGCGACAAAGAAAATAGATTCTGATAGTGACACATCTGAAAGTGAACAAGACAAGGTAACCATAAAACTAAGACCGATACTCTTCGGACCACCAAAGAAAAAGAAATCACGACTGATGCTAAAAGTCAGAGATTCAATCAGAGATGAAAAAGGTACAACTCCCAAAAAAAATTAATATAATTACTATTACATTAAAATTGTATAGATTTGATTGAGTAAAATGATATATGTACGCCATAGATATAGATATGAACCTTACATCACCATAATAATGTTTTAGACATTGAAAAACAAGAAGAATTGGTTGACACCGATATAGAATTGGTTAAGACTAACACAGATTCAGGAGATAATCATCAATCAGGCCAAGAAATTCTACTAATACATAACCTACCACCTATAAATGAAGAGGCGAATCATCAACCAATCCAACACAGTCCATCAATTGAGAACCTACCACATATAGATGAAGAACATAATGATGTATTAGCTGAAGTAAATCCACCAATTAACAACTTGCTACTTAATGAAGCTAAAGAACTTGATCAAGATACCCAACCAGATGCACCAGTACAAGAAGAAATCAACACAGAAAATGACAATGACATATATCATGACCTCAATGATCCAGTCCCACCTAGAAGAAGATATTATCTCAGACCGCGAAACCTAAAGCCAGGGGACCCAGGAACATCAGAATTTAACGTAATTGAACTTTCCAATTCAGAAGATGATTAAGAGTCACAGTGGAACAGGGGTTTTTGTGTCTTTTGTTTCTAGACTTTATATAAACCTTAGATAATCTTTTGATGTCAATTGAATATCCTTTTTAATTTGGATTGACTATCAGTAAACCCCTCAAACTTTTTGATTAACAAACCATAATTCTATAATGGTTATCGTTATGCTCTTTTTTGGTACTATATATAAGTGTTTAACATGTGTACCTGCTTTCTTACTTTTCTTCCATACATAGTATATTTGATACATTGTTATTTTTATTATTCTTACCTCTTTATTTCAGATGAACATACATAAATTTTCCATATGATTTGTCTTCAATAAAGATGGTTCTGATAAACAGGTACATATATGCATCTTACAGTACTTTTCCATTTAACAATGATATTACGTGAATCTACTAATGCATTTTCCTATTGGATATGAAGTTGTGCATGGAAGCAAAAGATTCAACTCTTCAAAAGGCAATATATTCAAAATACAAATTACAACACAGTCAAGAAGTAGCAACAAAAAAGGTACACTGCTTTTACATTTGTATGTACATTACTTTAATAGTCATCGACAATACATATTTTATCCTTAACAATTTAAATAGGATGAATAACAATCTTTAACACATAACAAATCAAGTTAACAATAATGAATGCTAAACAAAAACAACAATAATAATAAGCATACAATACAAAATTCTTATTCGAAATCAAATTTAGTAACAGAATCATAACATCACATTTAATTAATATAGAGAACCTTGAACCTTATAACAAATTAATTTAAATTCATTTGTTCCATGAATATTTTTTTTTTCCAATTAAACGAAGCTGCATATTAAACAGCTCCAACTTCCTCTCAAATTCCAAGACTTTCTCTTGAGCCCTCACATTAAAAATATCTATGAACATCTCTTTAACTTCAACAAGCTCATGCGAAATGGGAACCAAGAGACTGAAAACCAAATAATAACTCATTAACATAATCATATACTAAAAAAGAAATAAAACGACATGGTCATGAAAAAAAAAACCTTTTCATGATTTCCTGAAATTCTTCCTCAATAAAAATCATTTTATTTTTTAATTCAATCATTTCTACAAGAAGCCTGTTGCAAAAATCCTTTCCTTTATTAACAGAATTTATTTCAAATGGAATATATTTACTATACACATCAACATCAACTGAATTCATATTTGATGAAATCAACTTTAATTTTGGAGAAGGTGGATCAGGTAAACTCATATTAAAAGAAGAACAATTTAAAAAATTCATTTCTAATTCTCACAAAATTTAGAACAACTGAAAATAACTTATTTATATTAAAAAAAGGGAGTACTCTTTATATACACACACACATATATATATATATATATATTTGTATGGAAGTATGACATAAACTTATTACCATATTATGCAAAACTCTTCAAAATTACGAATTTAATAAATAGTCTTTTCAAATTATTAACAGTGATAAACAGTTCAAATAAGAGTAAATGAATCTGTTACTTAAAAATAAAGATAAAGCATCTAAGTCCATTAAATTATGATTTTTAATGTGACATTTGTAGGTTTCAAACGAATTAACATGGTTATCATTAATAATCTGACAGTTTCAAATTTTAAGAACTCATTCTTATAACAATACTATTACTATCTTTAATATATAGGCATATCAAAGGAATATGTTAAAAGAGTCCTGTTATCTCTATAAATAGTGGAATACCTTTTAAGTTCCTTTCATATATAAAAATATAATATTTTATCAGTAAAAAATAAACATATTTCATAGGATGGAGGCAACTTTACTTAAATGGGGACATAGTTCTAGGAGACAACGTTATGTTTTTAGGATGAGTAATATGAAAAATAAAGTAGTTAAAGGAATCAAAAGAGTCTTGAAATTGGATGAAAACTTACTGAAAGAGGTTTTGTTGAGGGGAGTTGCAAAAGCATATGATTCCTTTGAAGCCCATAGGTTGATATATTTTTTGAAAAAAAGATTTGTTGATGTTGTTGAAGATGAAGAGAAGGTGAAAATGCTGTGGTGGATATTATTAGATGATATAGGACAAGTACATGTAATCTGTGAAGATGGGGAATCATCTTATTACAATATGGAAGAGATAATTTTGAGTCAAAACATAGAATGGTTAGAGGAATTTATGAGAGTTGAACCATCAAATACAGATCAAAGCAATTGTTTATTAAATTTTCGTAATCAAATAAGGGAGAGAATAGTATCTCTAAAGGAGGATGAAGCCATTGAAGCTGGTTTTGGTGTTAAAAAACAGTGTTTTAATGAGGAAGATGACTATAGCAGTGAGGAAAGTTATTTCTCAGAGGAAGCACAAGAAGACGATGGGTTGGATTAAACTGGATAACCAAATCAGTTTCTTTTTGTTTTGTTTTGTATTACTTAATGAATGAGTCTTGACACTCAGAATTATTAAGGAATCAAGTTCCATAAAAATAAATTCTATGTTTCTTGAAAAAATAAAAGAAATGGATATTACTGATGTTATAATCTTTAGTTATAAATTCACTACTATTAGTTGCTTTGAGATCAACCATTGCTTAATGATGCATATTAACACCCATGCATCCACAATACATCTATAATTTTATGAAGAACAAATACATTCCTATACATAGAGAATTTACTATGACTAATCAATGAAATCCTTAATACCAACACAAAGAGAGGCTAAACCACCTTCATGGTCACAGGGTTTGAACTCAACTTATGCTTGAAAGGTCATGATTTAGGAAGACTCACCCATACATAAAATAATGAAATACGTTATATGAATTATATTTTAGTTATAAATCATGTTCATCAATTGTAACTATACTTGGATGATTTATAATCATCTCTTACCTGATCAACTATGTTGCTTGCTTTATAATTGTTTAAATTTTAAATTTGGAATTCATTAAGAATACAACCAAGTATCATTGTAACCATAAAAAAGACTCTTACTTATGCTACATTAAGAAAAAGCATAAATATTATCATTTTCAGATAATTTCCACACAAACCCAAAACTTAATTCATGGAAATTAATCCAAAAAGTAAAAGACTCAAACCATGCAATTCATAATCAACCAACATAAGTAGGAAATCGAAAATTTAAATACAGACTACTCTCCATTAGCAGGAATCTCATCAAGCAACTCAACTTCATTATCCAACTCTGCAGCATCATGATCAGCAACAACTTCATACAAAGGTCGATACCAATACCTTAATACTTCAATGCGAGTCATGATATCATGCTGAAATTTCCTCAGAAACACATTTGGATTCTCATTAACAGGACCAATCTCTAAAAAACGTCCAAGCCAATTCACATCTTTTGCACTCAACACTTCTACTGTATCATAGAAAGCAGAAAAACCATCGTCTCCTATCACTTCCACAAGGTTTAATTCTTCTGAAAATGCCCACCCTGTCATAGTATTATGTACCTGTTCTACAATTGTCATGTTATAATCAAAAATAACATCTTCTGTATTCTCAAACCTCTTTCTCAAAAATGTTATCAACCTTGCAGACTACACACAACAATTACCAATAGGTAACCCAATCCTCAAAACTGCCTTCAACAAGTCTTCATCTAACTGAAATACATCCTCAATTGTTTTCACCAATTGATTGTTGCCATCACTCATATTGAAAAAAAAAATACTTTTCTCTTCCACAATACCCCCAGATTCTCAATTCAGCCATAACGAAGTGATTAAAAAAATTAGAACACACACTCACAATGTTATACAATGAAAAAGACGTGCATATATATATTCAGAAATTTCTTGCAATAACTTTATCAGTTTCAATCTCTTACCATTCTTCATCTTAATTGATATATTAATTTCAATAATTAAAGAACTACCACTGATCTCTTCATATTCACCAATCATAGATACGATTTTGAGTCATTATTTCAGTTAATTACTTTTGCTGATATTAAACATTCTTTTATGAATACAAACATTAATGCTTAATATGTTTTTCTATTTAGTAAACAATCCTTTAATATATGTATGTATATATATAGACACATATATAAAGTTGTGAGCCTGAAGGTGGTTTAGCTCCTCTTCTTAATGATTAATAGCTTCTTAATACTAATGAGGGCATTGTAATGTATGTATACATGCATACGTGTGAATATAGATAGGCTGAACTTGTGACAATTGTGTGCATCTTATTGGTATAAGTTGAGTTGTGATTACTGATTCATCTTATTGTTTTGCAATCAAATTTGATCTACTGTTTTGCAAGTCACAAAAAGTCTTATAAATTCTTAGCGAAGTTGCAGGAAGGAATGTTGTTTTCCTATAAAGGATTCAAGGTTCATTCTAATAGTGGCACATTCAGAAATTTTTTTAAAAGGCCAGTATATGCTTCAATTTGATGGTGATACAATCTGCATTTTCTAAAACGGATTCATCAGAATGGTTGTTTGGTATAATTCAGTTCTGGGCACCCATTAAACAGCATGGTAGACAAATGCTCACGACTTGCAACCAACCTTTTACGTGTAACCATTGTGATGATGATAAATATGTCCCAAGATATCAAAAGTATAGGTCACTTTGTAAGTCATATCAATATAATATTGGTAATGATGATGATGAACAAGTTATGAATGGCCAGGTAAAGATGATAAATAATGGTCCACCTACCACGACATTTCTTAGTCATTCGCCGGGACTTAGTATTTACATCATTGGAGCTCAGGCTTAGTATTATTCAACCATATATAAGTATATAACAGGCGTTAAGATAGGAACTTTAGCCGTACAACGCACGGGCATGCACTCTAGTTAAATAAATAATCAAGTAAAGTTTCTGAATCAACATTGAAACTTTCCTCGCTCCTATTAATCTCTTTACTTAATGAGTTAATGATACCATTTGATTATGTAGGTTGGTTTCGTGTGGACTTTCTGCTGACCTTCATTAATGATTTGATTACCTCTGAGATTAATGTTTTCAATACCTTTTTATATGTTTCTAGAACTGTGAGTTCCTGGCCATTATTTTCTTTCCATCTTCCTCTACATTAATTTCTAGGCAATAATTAAGGGGATTATCGGGCTTCTTAAATCCCATTGGATCAGTTTCAAATTTCGATTTATGATTTTCTCTCCTCTTTTTCTGCTTATTGTTATGTTATTCTTTCTTTTCCTTTTTGCAGCTACACTTTACAAGGCAATATTGAACATCTCTTAGAACAATAGTTTTCAACAATTAAAAAACTAAAGGTAATTTCTCCTTTTAAATTTATCTTTCTGATCAATTCTCTAAAAGTTGGTTTCAATTGTTGAATCATAGTGCCAATATCATAAAAAAAGGAATTTTTACGTGTTTCAAGATGATAAATATTGATTGAATTTTTATTATTCAATCTGTTTTATGTATAAAAATTCAGTTAATAGTTAGAAAATTCAATTTTTGCTTGGATATTTGTTTGCTGGTGTGCACATTCAACAAGTTGAAGAGAGCACTTAGGTAATTGCAAGTGTATTTGTACCCATACTTTTATTTTGAAGTTATGTTGTCAAGGTGTTTGATGAAATGCTTATATACGAGTTATGTTATGGCAGATGGAAAAGAAAATATGAAGACTATTTGGAGAAATGTAGTTGTCAAATACAATACGGCGAAATAGCAGTAGGTAAATACTTAACTCCATAATATGGTTCCAATTCGTTTGTTTCAACTTTTTGTGGGCAAGATGATATTTCTTGATTAAACTTTCACTACGTCATTATATACTGTTGTGTTTAAATTTTTCTTTTTTGGGGGATAAAAGGACTTTGCTTGAAATTGATATCTACTTTTTTTTTTTTGTTTCGATAGATATTATTGGCTTTAAAGTTTGGGATAATGGGAAGCCATATAAACAAGTTGTATAGTTGAAATACCATTGTTCATTCGTCTTTCCTGGTATTGTGTTGGTAAGTACTTTTTTGGACAAATGAGAAAATAGAACTAGATCATAATATCATATAAAGTAAATATGAACTTTGTCACCCTTTACTTTTCCTTCACATTTGGAGTCACCCAAATGATGTGTTTTTTTTATAGAAATTATGAAACAATTATTAATTATTCAGTTGCATTCATGCATTTTGATGTTGATATTTGGATTATATAATGTATTAATCCATTTCGCCTCCCACTTCAGGACGTGTAAAGGCATTGAAACTGTACATGGGGGTCATGTTGAAACAGATATATGTGAATGTGTATATATGTTTGGGTCTGATCAGGAACTTCTTTATGATT
The DNA here is from genome assembly GCF_010389155.1 of Erigeron canadensis. Classification (NCBI taxonomy): domain Eukaryota; kingdom Viridiplantae; phylum Streptophyta; class Magnoliopsida; order Asterales; family Asteraceae; genus Erigeron; species Erigeron canadensis. Next base: position 31,161,097 of record NC_057761.1, on the reverse strand, counting down.
TGTTATTGGATGTCCTAATAAAGATTTGGAAGGCTCGGGTGCGAATGACAGGCGCATATCAGATACATTTGGAGCTGAAAAGGTTGCTGAATTTCTTGAAAAGCATGATCTTGATCTTATTTGCAGAGCTCACCAGGTACACAAATCATTTTTTATTTCAAGCCATTGTCATAAAACTTATTTTGTTTTATATTATAATATCTGGATATTTTGAATTTTTGACCCATTTACTTATGAATGAGCTAATTTGAGTTGTGTATATCTCGGAAGCCAAATGGATTGAATCATCAAGTTTTAGTTAAAGTTGGATATAGGTGAGACATTTACAATTTACGTATGAATACAGGGAAAGTTCATGTGTTCGTCGATCTCACATAAGCATGATCAGTTAGATGTTAGTACTTATGAATTCAGGTAAGTTCGTGTAGACGTGTCGCCATTATAGGTTTAATATGACGGAAAAAGGACTGTCATGCCCTACCGTCATCAAAATAACAACCCTTTTTTTATAATTGGATATCATCTTTCAGTTCATTCATAATAGGACAGTGTTCAAAATAAATATAGATTGCGTTTGGCATTATTTCATTTCCATCATAGTTTTATAATTAATAAGGTCAAAGATCTAAAACAGAAAGAAAATCACTACAAATGACAACCGCTACTCTTTGCCAGGTTCAAACAAGTGGAAGAAAGCAATACAATTAGTGGTTCTTGGAACAATTTGGAGCATTTGGAAAAAATGAAACCACCTCATCTTTAAATATTAAGTCTTCCTCTATCGAGATACTTACAAGAGAAAGCCAGTTGACATAAGGCCGCTCAGAAAATGGATATACAAAGGCAAGAAGGAAAAGATTTGCTATCAGTCACATCATCAAAGATTGAGGTTAGCCCATGAGCTATCTATATTGTCATTGAATACATGTCATCTATGCGTGTAATGTAAACACTTACTAATTAGAAAATATAAAGATGGTTTCAAGTGTTTGACATCTGATCACTAACCAAAAAGTTTGGTATCCCGACTTCTTCATATCAGCTTATGATCCTCTAAAGGACTTTAAATCCCTTACAGGGTTACAAAAAAAGAGAGAATACATACACCTGAAGTAAAATCCTGAGCTAAGCTTCTAACTATTTTTTTAACCGCAAAATATATTGAATATCTAGCAATTGTTAGCACTTTACATGAGGCTTTGTACTGTACCTAAAAGAGACTGCAACAAGGTTTGTGTTCTATGATGCCTACTCTGAAAATAAAGATAACAAGCCTATTGAAAATATGAGGCCAAAAGAATCAACAATCGAAAACAAAGGTCCTGCAAAATCTACTTTGGAAAGTGATATTGGAAACAGTTATAGATGTCCCCGTAGTTACTAACCCGATAGACGATAAAATGGTAGGAACAAGCTGCAATGACAAAAGTGGGAGTTGAGTTGGCCTAAAAGGCTGCGGAATTGAAAATAGAAGAAGTTGCAGCCCAGTTGAACGAGCAACACCGACTGAAAGAGAAGGCCAAGGCAGACAAGGTGTTACATGTTAGAAAGAAAGAAGCAAAGTGCTAAAAAGGTCCAAATGAGCACTACGTTGCAGCCACGCACGGAAACTGACTAAAAGGAAAAGGTACATTTGTTCCAGTCAATGCTTATGTGAAGCACTGTGTCCAATCTATTGATTCTTTTGTAATAAAGTTTAATATGTCAGTGAGATATAGTTCCGAAAATGATATCGTTTCAGTCTTGATCTAACTTTTCAATGAGATGTTTTGAGAGGTTTTCTGCATTTATAGATACGATGAACAACTTTTGACTCATTTGAGCTCTTTCTGGTTAAGGTATCTTATGAAGGAAAGAAAAAGGGAGGTGATGGAAGCATAAATGGAGAGGAACATGCCACAGTCCAAAAAGTTTAAATGAGGCTTCTTTCGGAATTTAAAGGATCTTTGAAATTAATTGTGTCTGGCTTATTTTGGGCAGAAAGAGAAACATTAGAGTGCAAAAACAAAAGTGGCGTCGTCAATTGATCATTGAATCTGTTGGTTTCAACATCAAAAGTACTCATTGTGCTACTAATTATTACGTTTGGCAATCAAAGCCGCACAAGGTAGGTATTCATCCTCTTAACTGATTTGCATTCATTCGTGATTGCTGGTGGAGTTTTAGATATGTGTTTGTTGACTTTATATGAATGGACCCCTGAGGTTATTTATGCAATTTTCGCCATCCCCAAGTGATTCTTCTTTAATCTTCTTAAGCTAAAACTTAATTTCTTGATTTGTCTTTATTCATTGTAATTAATATGATTTTCATATAACTACTGTAATAAAATCTACTCAAATTTTCCAGGTCAACCCACTATTACAACGCCGTTCAGAAAAAAAAAACCATTATTACAACAAGGATCCATAGAGAACACTACTCGATCCCCACATTAAGTTCACGCAAAGAAATTTAGACCAGATAGGACTACACAAGCTGCAGAGAAATAGCATTTGTTTCAAAATGTGTGGGATCAATGAACAATATCTAAGTGGTACTTTTTCTTTGTCTTTTTGTTTTTGTTTTAAAATGTTAAAGTTTGAATCTTTATTGAAATAAGAAAGTAACCATTTTATAGAAACAAGAAATGGTAAAAATGGTGGATGAAAACTTCCGTGGCCAGTAAGATATAAGCTCCCTAAAGGTGTTGATGAGGCTGTTACGTGAAAGATGTGCGGTTCATTAAGATATTAAGTCTTCAATCATTTTTCGTCTTAAATAAAATCACCTAAAATAAGGAACTTTTTCTCTACATTATATATCATAATTTACATGTGGGTATGCTCTTGGGACATGAACCGGTGCGCATGCTTTACAGCGGGCTTAAAATGCGTAGGCACCCAAGTGGGTGCAATGGCCTGGGGGTTGCCATCCACCATTACCCCTTTTAATTTACATTTTGTATATCATCCGGATATTGTTTTCTTCGAAGACTCTACTTTAATATTTAGAATTTTATGCTTACACTTGGGTGACAGCTCAAACTATCATTAATTTTTGTTAGGTGTGACATAGTGGGTGGGTTTGATGAATTGGATAACGGGTGTTACCTAAAGCTTTCTAATCTCCAAGTAAGGTGCCATAACTATACTTTTAGCTTTCTAATAAGTAAGGTGCCATAATTGTACTTTTAGGCTTTTAATGGGTCCATAGACCTGGCGGTAATGCCATGTCGCTAATTGTTGATGGGATTCTAACAGGTCCATCGACCAGGTTATGAAAAAGGTGGCTTTCTGAATTTTTATACGCAAGTACGCATTAAAACAGTGGTTCTGATCTCGACTCTACAAACAGCTGAAAAGCTTGAAACATTTTGGCTTAGGTGACCCTAACACATTTTGGTTTTCTTAAAAATCGTTATTGTACTTCCATTGAAATTATCTTGCACGAATTTTAACACGCTCTTCTCATCACTAATGTATTTTGTTTGACCCATTTACTACTTTTCACAACAAAAGAGAATTATGGAAGAGGGAGAGATGCTCAATGGGATCATGTTCAGAGGACTCTACACGGGCTTCAAGCGCCCAATACATCAATCCTTTTAACGAGAAGAGCTAATCACTGAACATACCAACAAACATGCTGAAGTTGCAAGGTACTTAAATAGTAGATGTTATATAAACAAATTTGATATGTTGAGGTTCCTTATTTATATTTCAAAGTACTTATCACACACTTGGATTGCCTATAGAGGCAGCGCGAGGGACTTACACTAAACAACCACATTGAGTTGAGTCAATGGTTAGGAATACTTGATCAACATCGAATTGCACTTGGTAAATATATTTTTTGAGACTCTTATGTGCAGCATCTAGGTAATGTCCTTTTCCCTTGACTTTTATTACTTTTTGGCTTAACTTTTTATTAATAATATGTGTTGGTTTATACTTTGTGGGTTCAAATAAAACTGATCTTGATCGGCCTACTCAAGATATAATGGCCCTTGAAGTTAGTCCTAAATCAGATGTTTCAAACTTGGTCAATTAATCTGACTCGGTTAAGAAGCTATATATGCTTAAACTATTTTTCCTGTCCTTTTGCTAGCCATTTACGTGTTTCCATCAGAGATACAAGAACATTAGATTTGTTAGGGATATTGTTGTTCAGCTTAGACCTTAGAGTTGATATATAAAGATCTTGAATTTGGGGCTTTGTATAGTAGGCTAATTGGGTTTAGTGGCTTATTAGTTTTTAAGTGGGCTATTATGTATTTTTAATTTTTCCAAAATCTATATTATGTTCAATTGGTCATATTGTTTAGTGATTGAATTGCTCCTCCCAGCTAAAGCTTTGAACTGTTAACATATTGGACTTGCCATAACCAATTATAGTTTAAAATGGAACAAGTTAAAATTTTCGGTTTTCGTTCTCCTTATTAGATTATTAATAACTTTATATACCTATAAAATTAAAGAGACAGGATTCTTTTTTATTTTGCTGCAAATCCGTACTTCTCCATAATACATTTGCTCATGTTTTCTCACTTTCAAGGCAAGTTTGGGCCTAATAAGAGTGTCTGTAGGACTATTATTCATTAGTGATTTAATCTTATGCAGATTGAAAGAGGCTAGAGGCTTAGCCTTTAAGTTCATCATTGGCAAGACGAACAATGCATCAAAATTGGCGGAGCTTATGAAAGAAGTGGACTAATATGACTTTTTAATTTTTTTAAACAGAGTTGTATTGCCATACTTGATATGACAATAGATGGATCTATAGTCAAGTCCATTTTTTTTTTCTGAAACAAATGAGAAAATAAATTTCCCATGAAATCAATTAAAATTTACCCATGCCGTGCAACGCACGGGTCTTAAGCCCTCGTATAATATTAATATTAAGAGTGATCGACACAAATCGTCCTTGTGGTTTGTCCAAATAGTCAGGTTTCATCCTTTAACTTTCAAAACCTCAGAGACAATCCTTTATAAACAGATAATGTTCACATTTCATCTTTTACTTTAACAGACGTTATCCCGAGTCCGTTAAGCCCCTCACGTGTAAACCACGTGAGGGTATTTTTGTATTTTGCCAGCCAGTTGACTTAGTCTTTTCTCTCTTTTTTCTTTAATAATTAATTATTAATACATACATATGTATGTATATATAATACGAGTATACATAACCACTCCAACGACCACCTAACACCTTCATCACCATCAATTTTTTGATCACCACCAAATTCCTCCATTTCTCCCCCAATCACAAATCGCAGCCATGCTTTTTCCATCCAACAGTACCATTATATGAAGCCTCTTTAGATTTACAAAAGGGTATTCATGAAAAAAAAAAAAAAAAAAAAAACCCTAAAAAGCCTATTGAAGACAATCAATAATATTTTTTACCTCTTGAAATAGTATTCTTTTTATCTTCATACGCGGATGATCTTGGTGCATCTATCATTTTAGAATTTATCATGAACGAAGATTTTTGGTGAATCCATTTATGCATAAATTTAGATGCATCTCCATCCACCCATTTACATGCTTCAAATGGATTTGAAGAAATATAAAGAAGATTAAACGGGACTCCATAATCGTCTTCCTTGTGATGTTTCAAATTTGGATACAATAAAAACTCACCGGAGAACAATAACCTAAAATACCTCATCGCAAAAATCGTGAAACGAGATTAAGCACGACGTTTGGTAGACAAGTAAAAATAAAACCCCCCAAAGTCACTCGCTCAGATCTTCCTCTATCAGAGGCCGTCGAAAACAAGTAACAGGCGGTGGTGATGGGTTCGGTTTCCGTGAAGTCCAACAGTGATGATCTAGATCTAAATAGTTACCGTTACCTAGTAAATTTAGTAGGTTGAGAAGGTTGATTAGCGGCGGATGAAGAGTGACAGATGGTGGTGATGGGTTGTCGACAACGATAGTAATTGTTGTTGGCGACGGGCTGCTCCCATTATATTGATTTATAGTTAAGGCGGTGGTGATGGTTTGCCTCCATTCTTTCAATTTACAGACATTAAACCATATATATGTTATAATGGGTTGTTGATATATAAAATGGATCAGTGAATTGATATATATATCTATATACTTTTGTCCATTGATGGTTGGTTTTGTTCTATAATCTTGCAAAATATGTTTTTCTGGTGATGGTTGCATTGACTTTTGAAAGAGACAAGAATGAAGAGTTATTGATAATATTTTATATTCATAATTAATAATAAAAAATAATATCACATTTGGTCCTTTAAGGCTGGCAAAATACAAAAATACCCTCACGTGGTTTACATGTGAGGGGCTTAACGGACTCGGGATAACGTCTGTTAAAGTAAAGGATGAAATGTGAACATTATCTGCTTATAAAGGATTGTCTCTGAGGTTTTGAAAGTTAAAGGATGAAACCTGACTATTTGAACAAACCACAAGGACGATTTGTGTCAATCACTCTAATATTAATGAAACATTCATTAAATAAATAATCAAGTAATACAAGTAACTCTTGGTTGACCAATGATTACTTCAAAAATTAAATAGATTTGCTTTAATTGTTGTAAAACAATGACATAATAGCTAGCAAATATAATATACATATAACAATAGAATAGAGAGAATGAGAGAATTGTTTTCATTGATTTATCAATCTACATACATGAGCCATATATATAGGCTTCATAATATTAATACACTTAGTACACATAAATGGATGGAAATACAAAAGGTCATGAATTATGGATAGCCACATAAACAATATATTATATAAAACTCCCCCTTGGCTATCCATCAGTCAAAAGAATATGCCTCGTTAAAACTTTACTAGGGAAAACCTAATGGGACAAAAACCTAGTGAAGGAAAAAGAGTACATAGTTCTTTCGATACGCTTGGGGATGTTGCCTCATTAAAAACCTTGCCAGGAAAACCCAATGCGACAAAACCATGGTCAAGGGAAAAAGAGTGCAACGCGTATCTTCTCCCCTGATGATCACATCAATTTAGCTCCTTAAGTCATTAATATCATGTACAAGCTTCCTTTGGTATACAATTCCAGTAGTTGAAAAATCCATGACGCATTATCTTCATGTGGATTTGCTGATTTTGTTCTCTTATGATATATCATAAACTTGATGTAAGCATATTTAAATACAGATTCGTTTGTAATCATCCTGCATTATCAAAACAAACTAAAACTACTTCGATATGTTAGTATAATGTAAGCTTATACCTTTATCGTCTTCGACGTAAAAGAAATTCTAATAAATTCTCATGAGATAAGATCGCTATCTTTAGTAGAAGAACGCAAAATAATATATTGGAATATTCATAATTAGTGAGCCAATGCTACTCAAATATAGTATTTTGATTCAGGAATTTATCTCCACAAGGAATGAAAATGATCTTTATCGATACCATTTTTCTCAATATCAAGTGATCTTTATCAATACCAAGTGACCATATATACAAGTCAATAAATATATATGAAACACAAAATATTGTTTTCATCATATAAATTCTTTTTGAGTAACTATTCATCACTAAAAGGTTCTCAATTTGTTTATTCAAGGTTTTCATCTCACACTTCCAAACATATAATTGCCATAGAGATCTTTTGCACTACTAACGTATTGTTTTATATTTCTTTATATTCTTGGGCAAACATATCTCATAACTTAAAGCTAAGTTTCAAAAAGATCGAATTTACCAAATGTCTATTATGGACTTATAGATTGTATTTGCTATACGTTGTTTTCAAAGATTTTTCAAACATGTTTGTAGCAGCTTTGAGTCATTATATATACTCCAATGCATTTTATATACTTCAAGGAATATTGCAATTTAAAGAATAATGCATGTTCTATGTATTGTATATATACATATATATATATACATCCTCCGAGGATTAACAATATCTTTCGAGCTCAAAATCATCCATAAGACGCTATTAAGTATTATTTTATATTGCTAGACTTATTGGATATGAATAGTTGCATTCACCACATGAGAATATGTCTCATCTAAATTTTTTTGCAAAATTCCTTATTTCATAATGACCGAAATGTATTAAATATATATGGATAACCACTATATCTTTATTTTTAAATCTCCATCTTGATGTCCATTACTTAGAAGATGATTCCATATACATGTAATTTTGTCATTTATTGTTCGCACTCTATCAATTATATCATAAAACGTCACACTTTCGGGTGTACGAACTTGAGGTCCAACTTTTGCGTCTTTTCCTTTTAGCCAATCATATATATATATATATATTAGAATTTTATTGCCATGCATGATTTCAAGATCCTCATATTTATTCATAGTACTTAGCGCTATATCAAATTTAAAGTTATTATCGACGTCGATTTCACTTATTCGATCGATTCCATAACTCTCTAGACATGATATTATTTATTAAAATCTCAATGTTTAATATTCAATTTTTCAGGTACCTGAGGTTTCTCTAAAACCTTCATGTCTTGTTTCATCAATAATCTTTAATGGGGTCTTTCATACCTCGAACTTGACCATCTTATTTTCTTGCTCCTTTTCTTTCGAGGATTTTGATTTGGAATCGACTTATGTACCATGATTTAAACATATGTATACTCATTACTGATCGGAGCATTAGCAGTTGACATATATAAATTAATCACTCTCTTTTTGGTCAGTCAACATATCTAGCAATTACTAAATGTAATACATGAATTATCTCATGAACATTATATTCATATAATTTGATCTAAGGATCTTTGATAATTCATCTTTTGCTTATTTTAACTTTAAGGTGCTTTTAATATCTCCCTAATGTTGGGAACATCTCCCCCTAGTGTTGGGAAAATTAAATAATGTCACTGAGTAACGTAAGTCATAAATAAATGGTCATCGTATTATTGACAACATAGACCTCTTTCATGTTTCAACTCACTCAAAACAGTCATACTACTGTTTTTTCAAGAAAACAGGTTGGAATCGAATCAAAGTAAGAACTTACGCACTTTCAAGGCACGCCAATAAATTTCCCAACATTATTTCCAACATTCTTTGAGGTCCCATCTTTGTGCATTGTGGCGGAGTAACTTAATTATATATTGCACATTTAAAACTCTTATGAGACATACATGGTTTCTGACCATAAACCAATTTCAATGGGGAGGAAATACGTTTAACTATTGGCATGATGCGAAAAATTATTGCATGTTAAGTAATATGACCCCAAACTATAAGTCATTCTTTTTGCTATCAAATGATCATTTAATCATTATTGCCAATATAGTATGGAACCGTAATCTTATAAGATGAGCAATTAAATACGCAAACATCATGTTGCGACTTTAGTAACCATTTAGACGATGCATCGATTTAAAACTCTAAATGGTTCATAAGGTGGCGTATAGGCCTATATATTTCCACCTTCTATTTGTTCCATGGATTTTTCCTTATCTCAAGTGGCAAAACTAGTAAATTTCTTTTCGAGCAATTATTATAGAGAAGAAACATCAGGTTCTTCAACTAATATTTTCTTTTTCGCATCATCATTAACTCGGGATGGTCTAACTGGTCATGCCAATCAATTTCAGGCTCAAAGTACCTAAAAATCATATTTGCGATGTTTTGTGCTCCCATCGCACTTATCTATATAAAAGAAGATCACCAACAATTGCATTCAAGATCGTAGATTTATACGAGCTCTTTTGGAGCTTCCATATAATTTTTGAGCCACTGCATATGTTAATTCTCACATCCAAAAATCACTAGCATTGCTTATATATCACATTTGTCGCTTTCTGGTACTTTTAATTCTTATTAACTCCTTCAATTCGTCTCTTCATATTGGTGTCCAACTTTATGTATATAACCTATGCTCATGATAATGATTTCACCTTGTCCATAATGGTATATTATTGGTTAAGCAAATGGACAAGTTTCATGCTCAGCTCATTGCATAATATTACCACTTGAAACTTTTATTCTTTATTGTAACATCATATGAGCTTTCCTTAACCCAACAAATATGTCCATCAAAAATAACATTGAAAATAAGAAACATCTTATGCTAATATTTATTTATCAACTATACATGCATACAATGTCTTCTTTCCATTCTTATGAACTTACAAAATAAACTGATTCACTTACCCATCTTGTACAACCATTTATAAAAAAAAACGACAATGCATAATTAAATTCCCATGCCAATCAAGTTATTAAGTTATCAATCTTGCAATAATGAGTTCGTGCGATGATAACCTTTAATTAAATCATTACAAGCAAAAGATGATACATGACCATATAAACATCAAGTATCTTTATAGAAATTATTTACACATGCCTTATACGTTCACCAAAATCTTACAATTATAGAGGAATTATTCATAGCCGCTTTAGATTCGATTCGTAATATAATCCAATCTAAAAACAGACAAAGCAATTAGTAAATGTATTAGGGCAATCTTTTATGATCTTGCGATAAAATATATATATGCCATATATAACAATGTGTAGCACATAAGAAAAGAAAATCTCTAAACAAATAGCTATTGCTACAATAAAATAAATCAAATAACCAAAATAACGTCTGTTATTATATGTTAATGCTTAAACAAAATTCTATAAAACCATGACGAATGCATCAACATTCAAGTCTTAGTTAGAATAAAAATTTGTATAGATTCTTATATAAATATTTTAACTTAGTAGTATATATACGTATAACTATTTTTATACTTTATTGAATTGAAGTAACCAATGGTGATTAATCAAGAGACATAAATATGCATATTAGGTTTTGATGATTACTCAATATACAATAACATCTAGTTAGAAAATGAAGACGTATATATACAAAGTTCCGAACAAATTAATAGATTTGACTAGATGATATATTTGTTCCCCAGATATGCGTGGTGAAAACTAAGACCATAATATTAACTTCATAAGAATTGACCAAAACATAATCGATCATATAATATTCCAGGACATTCAAGATCTTCACATAATAAATAAATAATGAAGTTTTAGTGTAAAGATTTTTACCTCGATGATTATAGTAACGGATACTGCCAAAATTAATCTTGTCTCAAGATTTATTCTACCATCGATTTTTTCGGCTTTCCTAACAATAGCGTCTCTTTTATTTGGAAGTGCCATCGATCATTCATTCAGCTTATAATCCCACATTAGTTTCTCAAAAAAATAAAATTCATCAGCCTAAATAAATAATTCCAAACAATGATACGAGTAAATATCTTTGAAAATACGATACATGCATTACCTGATAGAGATACCAAAAACAAACTTGCAGATAAAGACAAATAAAAAACTATCCATACGCACTTTACGTATATATTGGTTTCTCCAAAGATTTAAAAACAATATAAGAAGTAATCATTTGTGTTGCAAGACTTAACTGAACATCATATCCACTAAATGAAAACGTAGAGTTTAACGAAATGAAACGTCTCAAGAAAACGGACGCATCGTAGGACTTAGATAGTCAAGACTCAAGACACACAACCTTTTATTTCCAAAGCGTTCTTCACTAAACAATTTTCAAAACAATTCTCATGTACAATTGACTCAAACCGTACATTTATTTACATATATATATGGTTGTCCGTTATTATTTGCAAATTATCCCTTTTCAAAATGTAGAATACAAATGTTTGGCATTTTAAGAATTCGTAAACTTTGGTATTCACGTAGAAACCAGCATTTGAAAATTCAACAATATCAAAGCAATTTTATAATCATGAATAAGATTATTATAATATGCAGCACAAGGGTCCTTCCATTTGTTAGAAAAATAAAAAAATCTGAACATGTATCAAGCAGTAGTTCAACACGTTCGATCATTCTTTATTTATTAACACGAATGTTTCTAGATCCATATATATATATACGCATGCATCATATTGTCATCACTATCATGCAATTCAAATTCATATATATCATGGTAGAATAAACAACAAGGATGAGAAAATGTATACCATAAATTATGACTGAACCTGTGTTATTGATCAATTGCTTTGAATTTATTTTATCCAAACCAACCTGATGATACCTCTCCGTAAAATCACTCCTTTTTCAATCAAAATTCAATCCTTTCAGAATATAAAGATTGTTGAATTGTAAGAATAAAAACAAAAAACGATTCGTGCTGATAACGTGTTGTAAAACAACGACCTAATATCTAGCAAATATAATATACGTATAACAATAGAATAGAGAGAATGAGAGAATTGTTTTCATTGATTTATCAATCCACATACATGAGCCATATATATATAGGCTTCATAATATTAATACACTTAATACACATAAATGGATGAAAATACAAAAGGTCATGAGTTATGGATAGCCACATAAACATAAACAATATATTATATAACATTAATAACATTATACCTCATTACCTCATGTTAATGGCTGATAAAAATTTGCTTTCGATAATGGAGGAATCGTATCAAAATAGCAAATCAGTAAAAGTGTAAAACATAAACTTAGAGATGTGTTTGATTATTCAAACGGTGTAACTTTGAAAAATAAAATAATAAGTTGACCGATTAAATTAATAAACCAAACACATAGACTCAAAAATATAATAATAATAATGATGCCATAGTAGGGTATGTCTTGACATTTAAAAAAAATGGAATTACATCAGAGCCTCAAAGAAAAATCGATACACCTCAAAAGATTTTATTCAGCCGAAAATTAATTTTATTGAAAAAAACAGGAAAAGAATTTACTTCAAAGAAAACAATAAGAAGTCCGACTCAAAAGGTTTGTTTGACTCAAAAATAATTTGGTTACGAATTGAGAGAAGAAGGATAATTCTATTAATCATAGATTAGGGTTACAATATAGCCTTATTATTAGGTTATTTCAAGGTATAATAATAAAATATTCATAGTAAATAGTAAAATTCTCTCCAAATTTTATTGTCGTCTATCACAACTTTATTTGTACATCCCTTATCCGGGAGGAAAAAAACATGTCGGTTTATGGGTAAACAAGATCGTTTGGTAATGTGCCAGCTATGTAAATAACATCAAACTTTTAGGCCATATTTATTACCGACACATTTTTCGCTCTAAAATCAAAAAGGAAAAAATAAATAATAAAAGTAGTAGCAAAATTCTTTTCAAGTTCCGTCGTCGTCAATCACGGGCACCGGCAACTCTGCTTTTGTTTCATCGACGGTACCTCAGCTCCCTCTTCCCAATAATCTTCAATTCTGTCTTGAGAAGGTTTTGTTAGTATTTGTATGCATTTATATTGTATTATTTCACTTTAGTATTTTACATGATCACAATTTCAGTGGAAGTATTTTCGGTATAGTTTAAATGGTTGATAGTTTGATGTTATGTGGTCCAAATTATAGTAAGTAGGTCATACGTTAGCTTAATACGTGCTCAATGTCGTAACGATAACGAATAGAATTTGATAAGTTATCTGTCTAAAATCAAATGACTTTTTGAATACTCCAATTGGAGGAACTTTACTTACTACTTTCCGGCATAGGAGGCATTTAAAATTTGTCTCCAATTAGACTTTTGAACAATTCTTTTTATCATGTGGTGATGTGGATACATCTGCTTTAATTCTTAATTTGGGTCAAAGGTGAAGACCAACGGAATTCGTGAGTTTGTTGCTCAAAAGAGCTATTGCTTCACTCGAGACACCACTTATAAGAACATACTTTGTATGCATAACATTAAAAGTAATGTAATACTATGTACCGTCTTCCATGGGACCCAATTCCGTATTTGATGTTGTATAGGGAGGTGAGATGTAGACAGCCTTACCCGTAGCTAACTAGTTAGAGAGGCTACTTCAATAAGAAGAACTCCGACCTAACATTAATATAGAAAAGAAAAGCTAAACTGATAAAGATTCACCTGACATTACTGATGAAGAAAAACTAAGCATTGACTTGAGACTTTTTCGTGGTTTTAAAAGGATCCCAGTCAATACCTTAGCCTTTTCAATTCACAGCTGTTTTTTTTTTTTTTTTGAAAAGTAATTCACAACTGTTAAATTTTGATTCTGTGACGTGTCTCAATCTCAAAGTTGTCTTTTACCATGTATGGCATACTAATACTCTGACACTAACAGGGGGCCCGTTATTTTCTCTGTCAGATTTACCATTACGGACATGGGGCCCCGCAGTATTAGCGGCGATGTCGCCGCTAATACTTCCTGGTCGGGGTTTGACTTTTTTTAGTCTGGTGGACGTACGCTCCTCGTAAATTTTCTTTAGAAAACCCATGTCCAATATGTTGTCCCACATAAGATAGAAAATTATCTCCTTAGGTGGGGTGCCATTTGAATACTAATTCTACTACATATATACTCTATTCATTTTAACAAAAACCATTTATACAAAGTCCTTGTACCGAATATTTTTTTCTTTTGAGTCGAATCTCAATGAAGCATTGTATGCATGCATTCTTGCTAATTGGTTTGTTCTTACTGCTATCAGATTGTGCAGCACTTGATACCATATCTGCAAATCAAGCTATCAAAGATGGCGAAACAATTGTTTCTGATGGTGAGACATATGAACTTGGATTTTTCAGCCCCGGAAAATCCAAGAATCGATACTTGGGGGTTTGGTACAAGAAAATATCACCCCGCGCTGTCGTATGGGTTGCCAACAGGGAGACGCCAATTAACGATACATCAGGGATCTTCAAAGTTAGCAGAGGGGGAAACTTGCAGATTTTCAGTGGTAGCAACAAGGTGATCTGGTCATCCAATTCGACCGTATTGGGGAAGAGTATAAATCAAGAAGTGGTGGTGCAGCTTCTAGATACTGGAAATCTTGTTGTTTTGGATCACAATAGCACCAACAAAAATCTTATATGGCAAAGTTTTGACTATCCTTGTGACACACTGCTACCAGGTATGAGATTTGGGAAGAATTTGGTAACGGGCTTACAGATTTTCCTAAAATCTTGGAAGAGCCCTGATGATCCTTCTATAGGTATGTATACACATAGAATGTTCACAGATGGATATCCGCAGCATTTCACGTACCAAGGTCAAACTATAATATCGAGAATGGGACCATGGAATGGTCTCGGGTTTAGTGGGCATCCTACTGACATACCGAACTCAATTTACTCAGTTGAGTTTGTTCATAATCGTAAAGAAATTTACAATAAATATGAGCTTAAAAGTTCGGTTCTTATGAGGATGGTTATGACATGGGATGGAAAAGCACTATTTTTAGTTTGGATTGAGCGAACTCAAGAATGGCTCGAGTATGCAGACGTTTCAGTTGATAGTTGTGGTCAGTTTGCACTTTGTGGTCCTTACGGAAGCTGTAGCATCAACAAGCGTCCTCCTTGTAGTTGTATGGAGGGTTTTGAACCGCAAAACCCAAAAGAATGGGGTGTACAAGATTGGTCAAGTGGGTGTAAGCCCCAAAAGCCTTTGAATTGTGGGAATGGGTTTCGGAAATTTACAGGAGTTAAAGTACCAGATACACGAAGATCATGGTATAATTACAGTATGACACTTGGAGAATGTGAGATGGCATGCAAAAGGAATTGTTCGTGCACAGCTTATGCAAGTTTAGATGTCAGAAACGGTGGAAATGGATGCTTACTATGGTTTCATGAGTTGATTGATATCAGAGAGTATGATACAAATCAAAGTCTTTACATAAGAACGGATGCTGCCAACTTAGAAGGTACACAATTAAAAAATTGTTTAATCATGCGTTAGGCACTCATATTGTGTATCTAGTTGATGTAATGAACATGTTACCAACTATTATCCATGTCTTAATGAATTAAGGTCGCGTAATCATCGAGCCTGTATCCAAGGAGAGGAAAAGAATAATCATCATTATCCTCTCAATTTCTTCGGTTGTGTTTTTTCTGTCTGCAGTAGCATATGCATGTAAAAAGAAAAAGAAATGGCCTCACATGAGAGGACGAGGTAATGCGAACTGAAAATTATTTTTTTAGTCTACAATGATGCATGTTGAAAAGATACAGCTTCTAACTAATCATGTAACAAACAACAATGGAAAATATAGATAAGTGGAAACATGACTTCCATATCCGTGATAAAAGTATGCGGAAGGAACAGTATGATAGTTTACAACATTTTAGCCTACGTAAAGTGGCCAATGCCACTGATAACTTTAGCAACTCTCTTAAGATTGGAGAAGGGGGCTTTGGTCCAGTTTACAAGGTATGTATATTCGTGATGCTTTTTGAATAGAATGTAATGCTTGTCGGTTTCATGAGCCGCTAATGTCAAATGTTCATAGTTTAAGTAAACATAGACCCTACCTTTTTAATCTTTTAGGGTGTTTTGGAAGACGGACAAGAAGTGGCTGTGAAGTGTCTCTCAGAAACATCCCGACAAGGGCTTGAGGAGTTCAAAAATGAAGTCGTTTGTATTGCCAAACTTCAGCATCGGAATCTTGTGAAGCTTCTTGGATACTGCATCCATAAAAGTGAACTCATATTGATTTATGAATACTTGGCTAACAAAAGCCTGGACTATTTTCTCTTTGGTTTGTCTCTGCTAATTGCTGATACTCGTTTTACTTTCACACACTTAATGACTTAGGTTACATTTTACTAACAAGTTAGTATCTATTTTCTCTTTCGTTTGTCTTTGGTTTGTAACTGATTGCCATACTCGCTTTACTTTCACACTTGAAGGATACAGTTTATTAACAACTCAGTAGTTGTGTTTTGGCAGATGAAACTAGATGTTTTATGCTTGACTGGCCTAAGCGTTTTCAGATTATACAAGGGATAGCCAGAGGTATTCTCTATCTACATCAAGATTCCCGCCTTCAAATTGTTCACAGAGATCTGAAGGCAGGTAATATCTTGCTGGACAGTGACATGAATCCAAAAATATCAGACTTTGGCCTTGCTAGAACCTTTATCGGATGTGATGCTACTGCTAAGACCAAGAAAGTGGTTGGAACATAGTAATAACCCGTAACATGAGGTTCATTTCATTTTGAAAAATCAAAGAGAAACTCGATTGCATAGTAATGTGTATTTTTATTTGCAGTGGTTATATCCCTCCTGAGTATGCAGTACACGGGCATTTCTCTGTGAAGTCAGACGTATTTAGTTTTGGCGTCCTGGTGCTAGAGATAATTAGTGGAAGGAAAAACAGAGGATTCTCTCATGAAGACCATAGTGACAACCTTCTTGGACATGTAAGTAAATTTGCAAGTGTTTTTATTTAGATCATAGTGTTTTAGTATAACAAAGAACACGAGTCTCGGTTTGATGTAGGCGTGGAGACTCCAGAAAGAAAATAAAAGTATTGAAGTTATGAGTGCCTCTTTACGCGCCACGTGTAGTGTCCCGGAAGTAGTACGATCAATACATGTAGCACTGTTATGTGTGCAGAATAATGTAGAAGATAGGCCGACTATGTTGTCAGTGGTGTTGATGCTGGCGAGTGAGAGTGTCTTGCCTCAGCCTAAAGAACCTGCATTTTACACTGGAGAGATATGCAAGGAAATTCAGCCTCCTTTGTTATCTAAACAATACATGATAACGAATGTCTATGCTCGGTAGCAAGCACATGTTTTAAGCCTGACATTTATTCAAATACACGAGTTTCCTATTTTTTTCTCACAGTAGATATTGAATATATATAATTTAAAGGATGTTAATGTTGATAATCTTATGGTCATTAGTCAATTAGTTGGTTGTTATTTACTTGACACTAAGGAATTCCTGGTTATGTTC
Source organism: Erigeron canadensis (assembly GCF_010389155.1). Classification (NCBI taxonomy): domain Eukaryota; kingdom Viridiplantae; phylum Streptophyta; class Magnoliopsida; order Asterales; family Asteraceae; genus Erigeron; species Erigeron canadensis. The sequence goes on along the minus strand of NC_057761.1, from coordinate 31,143,357 downwards.
ATTTACGATTTTGTAATTCTGGAATGTAGGTTTGTTTTAACCAACTATTGAGCAAGGTTGTGCTCCATTGCAATTGGGTCAGGTATATAAGTCATTGATAGAAATTAGATGGGGAAGTATTATAGATAGTATTGTAGTCTATTTTGATTCTTAACTACTCGTATTGTTTCCCCTTAACTATGGGGTTTAATTTTAAAACGAAAGCCCAATATACTGACTTAACTATGGGGTTTAAATGTTTAATTTAAAGGAAAGCCCATATATAATGATTGGAACACGTGTTTAATATGTATATTTATCTATACTCCTTTATTTATAAAATAAACTAGCTATTTCCCATTTTTAACTTTCGACCTTTAAAATACTTAAAATACCTTTAACTTTCAACACATTTTTAACTTACACACCACATTTACCTTAAATAACCTAAAATATTTTCCAACCTTATCAATTTAAGCTATTTCTCTTTTTTTTTTCCCACTAATTTAAATATTTTCACGTAGTATATTTAATTACTTAATAATAATACTCTTAATGAGATTATTTGCAAAATACATCAATTAACCTTTAAAATAACTACACTATCATTTTTTACATCAATTACTTTCACATTAATAACCACACAGTTACCGCCACCACCTCAACCACCACCCATTGTCGTGACCGCCGTTGCATTGCGCGGGTACCCCTCTCGTACATGTATATGTATAGGCTTTGGGACTAGTAATCGGATTCAGGTTTATAATCGGGTAATTGTGCGGGTCTAACTGAAGAATATATTCAAATTGAGCCGTTAATTTTTTATTTATTTGTGATCCCCAACCCGGATAGCCGGGTCAAATGCTGACCCATTTATATTGATTTATGTTTCTCTCCAAGTTTCAAAGTATTTTTTTTTTCTTGCCATCCTTAAGTATTATATACATATTTATAAAAGAAACTAGACGAATCAATTAAATATTTATCCATCCATTTGAAAAATAAAGCTTACATTAAACTTATACGCTAATATAGTATTTTTCGATAAAGTATGAGAAATATGTATGTTATAAACGTCTTGTATTAAGTGTAAGTCGGATAATGTACAGATATTGTGCTAGTTTATATGGTTGGGATCAATAATCAAGATTGAATAGAAATAACACTAGTAACTAACAACGATAGTTATATTAGTTATGTTTTGTAAAAATAATTTGAATCGACAACAATAGTTATATATAGGACATTATTGGTAAAAGTAAGTGGAGTTATGGGTTAAGGTTGAAACTAAAGGATGAGACAAAAACTAAGGGCTGAACTCATTATAAAAATTGTATAATGATGTCTAATAATAAAGACTTTTTATAAATAGTTATAACAAGGATTTGATAATGGAGGGTAAGGAAGCAGTTTCAATATCCCCAAAGAAAATAGTATTGCATTTTATTTATAATACCATATTGAGCTTACTCTAAGATAGATGCTTAACGACGGAGTAGTAACATATGAGTAACAGGATGTCTCAAGGCCAAGAAAAGTTTGCGTATCTTCAAGGACGGGGATATTGAAAGTGTGACTTAATCCGCACTCTCCATTTTACATGTTTGCAAGTATCTCCGCACTCTCCATTATAAAAAGTCTTTATTATTCTTCCTCCTTCTGAAATGTCTAAACCGATCAAAGATCCACAAAAGTTGTATCGGTTTATATCATGTGGTGAAAAGGCGGTTTGTGTTTAGTAATCAAGCTTCTAATGACTCATGGAAGACTGATTATGAAGCAGCACAGAGGAAATTCAATAATCGAGGGGCTGTTTGGTTCAATGGAATTCAAAGGAATTGGAATTTGAATTCCATTCCTTAGGTTGTTTGGTCGGGAAAAATTGGAATTCAAAATTTTCCATCAAATTCCTTCAAATACAGATTTCACAATTCCAAGTTTTCAATTCCATTGGAATTCATACAATTTGACAAAAAAGCCCCACAAACAATACAAACCTATTTTCTCTTGAGACTTGTAACCAGCGGACGTTCGTTGTTCTGCCGCCATCAACCACCGCCACCAACCACCCGATCTACTGACAACCTACCTCCCTGCCCCCGTTGTTTAGGTTTCTGGCCGCCGCTGCTGTTTATGATCCCTAGCAGCACCGTTCAAAATCCATTAGATTTTTTGTACTAAACAACAGTATGCTTGTTATTGATACTTGATAGATTGGAGAACAAGATCTTGTTGGATTAAAGATGGGGACGTGTAGGCCGACCACCCCTCATGTAACCCGACCACCCCTTTTGGAGCGACAGTCGCTCCTAAAGGGGTAGTAGGATACGACAACGGGCGACAACATACGACAACATTACTGTACGATTCGTACCCACCCACCCTTTAGGAGCGACAGTCGCTCCAAAAGGGTGGGTAGGTACGAATCGTACAGTAATCTTTCTGTTTCCCCGTGACGATTCATCCTTTATAACATCTCGTTTCATATTCATTCTTGGAGCAACATTTCCATTTTGATATTCAATCGTTTTGATATTCGATTGGTTTTATATTCATTCATTTTGATTTATTCGTTTTCATTTATTACTGTTAAGTGTTTTATTATTTTAGATGGATTGCTTGGAGGAAATTTTCTTAAATCCAAATGCGCCGGAAGGTGTAAATGAAGAGTTTGTGTACGAAGAGCCCGATGACGATTTGAATCCCCAGATGTCCGTGATGAATTTGATTACGATCACGATGTTTTTATACCAAGGAGGTATGTATATAATCCAACCTTTTCATTTTTTGTGTTGTTATTTTGTGAGTAATTGTTTTGTTATTATTCATTAGATTTGTTGCTATAAAAGTATGTAAGAAAACTAATTATTAAAACTACGGATAAAAAATTGTTTATAAAAACATATTAAAAAATGTACGTAAAAATGTAGATTAACAAAAGCTATTAAAAGATTGTTAAAAAAAAAATGTACAAAAAAGTGTATTATAAAAAAGTGTATAAAAAGTGTATTATAAAAAAGTGTATAAGAAAGTGGATTATAAAAAAGTATATAAAATAGTGTATTAAAAAAAAATGTATTATAAAAAAGTGCATAAAAAGTGTATTAAGAAAAAGTGTATAAGAAAGTGGATAAAAGTATGTAAGAAAACTAATTATTAAAACTACGGATAAAAATTGTTTATAAAACATATTAAAAATGTACGTAAAAATGTAGATTAACAAAAGCTATTAAAAGATTGTTAAAAAAAAGTGTACAAAAAAGTGTATTATAAAAAAGTGCATAAAAATGTATTATAAAAAAGTGTATAAGAAAGTGGATTATAAAAAAGTATATAAAATAGTGTATTAAAAAAATGTATTATAAAAAAGTGCATAAAAAGTGTATTAAGAAAAAGTGTATAAATATTGCAATAAAGTATGTAAGAAAACTAATTATTAAAACTACGGATAGAAATTCTTTATAAAAACATATTAAAAAATGTACGTAAAAATGTAGATTAACAAAAGCTATTAAAAGATTGTTAAAAAAAAGTGTACAAAAAAGTGTATTATAAAAAAGTGTATAAAAAGTGTATTATAAAAAAGTGTATAAGAAAGTGGATTATAAAAAAGTATATAAAATAGTGTATTAAAAAAAATGTATTATAAAAAAGTGCATAAAAAGTGTATTATAAAAAAGTGTATAAGAAAGTGGATTATAAAAAAGTATATAAAATAGTGTATTAAAAAAAAATGTATTATAAAAAAGTGCATAAAAAGTGTATTAAGAAAAAGTGTATAAAATATTGCTATAAAAGTATGTAAGAAAACTAATTATTAAAACTACGGATAAAAAATTGTTTATAAAAACATTTTAAAAAATGTACGTAAAAATGTAGATTAACAAAAGCTATTAAAAGATTGTTAAAAAAAAGTGTACAAAAAGTGTATTATAAAAAAGTGTATAAAAAGTGTATTATAAAAATGTGTATAAGAAAGTGGATTATAAAAAAGTATATAAAATAGTGTATTAAAAAAAATGTATTATAAAAAAGTGCATAAAAAGTGTATTAAGAAAAAGTGTATAAGAAAGTGGATAAAAGTATGTAAGAAAACTAATTATTAAAACTACGGATAAAAAATTGTTTATAAAAACATATTAAAAAATGTACGTAAAAATGTAGATTAACAAAAGCTATTAAAAGATTGTTAAAAAAAAAGTGTACAAAAAAGTGTATTATAAAAAAGTGCATAAAAAGTGTATTATAAAAAAGTGTATAAGAAAGTGGATTATAAAAAAGTATATAAAATAGTGTATTAAAAAAAATGTATTATAAAAAAGTGCATAAAAAGTGTATTAAGAAAAAGTGTATAAAATATTGCTATAAAAGTATGTAAGAAAACTAATTATTAAAACTACGGATAGAAAATTCTTTATAAAAACATATTAAAAAATGTACGTAAAAATGTAGATTAACAAAAGCTATTAAAAGATTGTTAAAAAAAAGTGTACAAAAAGTGTATTATAAAAAAGTGTATAAAAAGTGTATTATAAAAAAGTGTATAAGAAAGTGGATTATAAAAAAGTATATAAAATAGTGTATTAAAAAAAAATGTATTATAAAAAAGTGTATAAAAAGTGTATTATAAAAAAGTGTATAAGAAAGTGGATTATAAAAAAGTATATAAAATAGTGTATTAAAAAAAATGTATTATAAAAAAGTGCATAAAAAGTGTATTAAGAAAAAGTGTATAAAATATTGCTATAAAAGTATGTAAGAAAACTAATTATTAAAATTACGGATAAAAAATTGTTTATAAAAACATTTTAAAAAATGTACGTAAAAATGTAGATTAACAAAAGTTATTAAAAGATTGTTAAAAAAAAAGTGTACAAAAAAGTGTATTATAAAAAAGTGTAAAAAAAGTGTATTATAAAAAAGTGTATAAGAAAGTGGATTATAAAAAAGTATATAAAATAGTGTATTAAAAAAAAATGTATTATAAAAAAGTGCATAAAAAGTGTATTAAGAAAAAGTGTATAAAATATTGCTATAAAAGTATGTAAGAAAACTAATTATTAAAACTACGGATAAAAAATTGTTTATAAAAACATTTTAAAAAATGTACGTAAAAATGTAGATTAACAAAAGCTATTAAAAGATTGTTAAAAAAAGTGTACAAAAAAGTGTATTATAAAAAAGTGTATAAAAGTGTATTATAAAAAGTGTATAAGAAAGTGATTATAAAAAGTATATAAAATAGTGTATTAAAAAAAATGTATTATAAAAAAGTGCATAAAAAGTGTATTAAGAAAAAGTGTATAAATATTGCTATAAAAGTATGTATGAAAACTAATTATTAAAACTACGGATAGAAAATTCTTTATAAAAACATATTAAAAAATGTACGTAAAAATGTAGATTAACAAAAGCTATTAAAAGATTGTTAAAAAAAGTGTACAAAAAAGTGTATTATAAAAAAGTGTATAAAAAGTGTATTATAAAAAAGTGTATAAGAAAGTGGATTAAAAAAGTATATAAATAGTGTATTAAAAAAAATGTATTATAAAAAATGTATAAAAAGTGTATTATAAAAAAGTGTATAAGAAAGTGGATTATAAAAAAGTATATAAAATAGTGTATTAAAAAAAAATGTATTATAAAAAAGTGCATAAAAAGTGTATTAAGAAAAAGTGTATAAAATATTGCTATAAAAGTATGTAAGAAAACTAATTATTAAAACTACGGATAAAAAATTGTTTATAAAAACATTTTAAAAAATGTACGTAAAAATGTAGATTAACAAAAGTTATTAAAAGATTGTTAAAAAAAAGTGTACAAAAAAGTGTATTATAAAAAAGTGTATAAAAAGTGTATTATAAAAAAGTGTATAAGAAAGTGGATTATAAAAAAGTATATAAAATAGTGTATTAAAAAAAAATGTATTATAAAAAAGTGCATAAAAAGTGTATTAAGAAAAGTGTATAAAATATTGCTATAAAAGTATGTAAGAAAACTATTATTAAAACTACGGATAAAAATTCTTTATAAAAACATATTAAAAATGTACGTAAAATGTAGATTAACAAAAGCTATTAAAAGATTGTTAAAAAAAAGTGTACAAAAAAGTGTATTATAAAAAGTGTATAAAAAGTGTATTATAAAAAGTGTATAAGAAAGTGGATTATAAAAAAGTATATAAAATAGTGTATTAAAAAAAATGTATTATAAAAAAGTGCATAAAAAGTGTATTAAGAAAAAGTGTATAAAATATTGCTATAAAAGTATGTAAGAAAACTAATTATTAAAACTACGGATAAAAAATTGTTTATAAAAACATTTTAAAAAATGTACGTAAAAATGTAGATTAACAAAAGCTATTAAAAGATTGTTAAAAAAAAGTGTACAAAAAAGTGTATTATAAAAAAGTGTATAAAAAGTGTATTATAAAAAAGTGTATAAGAAAGTGGATTATAAAAAAGTATATAAAATAGTGTATTAAAAAAAATGTATTATAAAAAAGTGCATAAAAAGTGTATTAAGAAAAAGTGTATAAAATATTGCTATAAAAGTATGTATGAAAACTAATTATTAAAACTACGGATAGAAAATTCTTTATAAAAACATATTTAAAAATGTACGTAAAATGTAGATTAACAAAAGCTATTAAAAGATTGTTAAAAAAAAGTGTACAAAAAAGTGTATTATAAAAAAGTGCATAAAAGTGTATTATAAAAAAGTGTATAAGAAAGTGGATTATAAAAAAGTATATAAAATAGTGTATTAAAAAAAAATGTATTATAAAAAGTGCATAAAAAGTGTATTAAGAAAAAGTGTATAAAATATTGCTATAAAAGTATGTAAGAAACTAATTATTAAAACTACGGATAAAAAATTGTTTATAAAAACATATTAAAAAATGTACGTAAAAATGTAGATTAACAAAAGCTATTAAAAGATTGTTAAAAAAAAAGTGTACAAAAAAGTGTATTATAAAAAAGTGTATAAAAAGTGTATTATAAAAAAGTGTATAAGAAAGTGGATTATAAAAAAGTATATAAAATAGTGTATTAAAAAAAAATGTATTATAAAAAAGTGCATAAAAAGTGTATTAAGAAAAAGTGTATAAAATATTGCTATAAAAGTATGTAAGAAAACTAATTATTAAAATTACGGATAAAAAATTGTTTATAAAAACATTTTAAAAAATGTACGTAAAATGTAGATTAACAAAAGTTATTAAAGATTGTTAAAAAAAAAGTGTACAAAAAGTGTATTATAAAAAAGTGTAAAAAAAGTGTATTATAAAAAAGTGTATAAGAAAGTGGATTATAAAAAAGTATATAAAATAGTGTATTAAAAAAAATGTATTATAAAAAAGTGCATAAAAAGTGTATTAAGAAAAAGTGTATAAAATATTGCTATAAAGTATGTAAGAAAACTAATTATTAAAACTACGGATAAAAAATTGTTTATAAAAACATTTTAAAAAATGTACGTAAAAATGTAGATTAACAAAAGCTATTAAAAGATTGTTAAAAAAAAGTGTACAAAAAGTGTATTATAAAAAAGTGTATAAAAAGTGTATTATAAAAAAGTGTATAAGAAAGTGGATTATAAAAAAGTATATAAAATAGTGTATTAAAAAAAAATGTATTATAAAAAGTGCATAAAAAGTGTATTAAGAAAAAGTGTATAAAATATTGCTATAAAAGTATGTATGAAAACTAATTATTAAAACTACGGATAGAAAATTCTTTATAAAAACATATTAAAAATGTACGTAAAAATGTAGATTAACAAAAGCTATTAAAAGATTGTTAAAAAAAGTGTACAAAAAAGTGTATTATAAAAAAGTGTATAAAAAGTGTATTATAAAAAGTGTATAAGAAAGTGGATTATAAAAAAGTATATAAAATAGTGTATTAAAAAAAAATGTATTATAAAAAAATGTATAAAAGTGTATTATAAAAAGTGTATAAGAAAGTGGATTATAAAAAAGTATATAAAATAGTGTATTAAAAAAAATGTATTATAAAAAAGTGCATAAAAAGTGTATTAAGAAAAAGTGTATAAAATATTGCTATAAAAGTATGTAAGAAAACTAATTATTAAAACTACGGATAAAAAATTGTTTATAAAAACATTTTAAAAAATGTACGTAAAAATGTAGATTAACAAAAGTTATTAAAGATTGTTAAAAAAAAGTGTACAAAAAAGTGTATTATAAAAAAGTGTATAAAAAGTGTATTATAAAAAGTGTATAAGAAAGTGGATTATAAAAAAGTATATAAAATAGTGTATTAAAAAAAATGTATTATAAAAAAGTGCATAAAAAGTGTATTAAGAAAAAGTGTATAAAATATTGCTATAAAAGTATGTAAGAAAACTAATTATTAAAACTACGGATAAAAAATTCTTTATAAAAACATATTAAAAAATGTACGTAAAAATGTAGATTAACAAAAGCTATTAAAATTGTTAAAAAAAAAGTGTACAAAAAGTGTATTATAAAAAAGTGTATAAAAAGTGTATTATAAAAAAGTGTATAAGAAAGTGGATTATAAAAAAGTATATAAAATAGTGTATTAAAAAAAAATGTATTATAAAAAAGTGCATAAAAAGTGTATTAAGAAAAAGTGTATAAAATATTGCTATAAAAGTATGTAAGAAAACTAATTATTAAAACTACGGATAAAAAATTGTTTATAAAAACATTTTAAAAAATGTACGTAAAAATGTAGATTAACAAAAGCTATTAAAAGATTGTTTAAAAAAAGTGTACAAAAAAGTGTATTATAAAAAAGTGTATAAAAGTGTATTATAAAAAAGTGTATAAGAAAGTGGATTATAAAAAAGTATATAAAATAGTGTATTAAAAAAAAATGTATTATAAAAAAGTGCATAAAAAGTGTATTAAGAAAAAGTGTATAAAATATTGCTATAAAAGTATGTATGAAAACTAATTATTAAAACTACGGATAGAAAATTCTTTATAAAAACATATTAAAAAATGTACGTAAAAATGTAGATTAACAAAAGCTATTAAAAGATTGTTAAAAAAAAAGTGTACAAAAAAGTGTATTATAAAAAAGTGCATAAAAAGTGTATTATAAAAAAGTGTATAAGAAAGTGGATTATAAAAAAGTATATAAAATAGTGTATTAAAAAAAAATGTATTATAAAAAGTGCATAAAAAGTGTATTAAGAAAAAGTGTATAAAATATTGCTATAAAAGTATGTAAGAAAACTAATTATTAAAACTACGGATAAAAAATTGTTTATAAAAACATTTTAAAAAATGTACGTAAAAATGTAGATTAACAAAAGCTATTAAAAGATTGTTAAAAAAAGTGTACAAAAAAGTGTATTATAAAAAAGTGTATAAAAAGTGTATTATAAAAAAGTGTATAAGAAAGTGGATTATAAAAAAGTATATAAAATAGTGTATTAAAAAAAAATGTATTATAAAAAAGTGCATAAAAAGTGTATTAAGAAAAAGTGTATAAAATATTGCTATAAAAGTATGTAAGAAAACTAATTATTAAAACTACGGATAAAAAATTGTTTATAAAAACATTTTAAAAAATGTACGTAAAAATGTAGATTAACAAAAGCTATTAAAAGATTGTTAAAAAAAAGTGTACAAAAAAGTGTATTATAAAAAAGTGTATAAAAAGTGTATTATAAAAAAGTGTATAAGAAAGTGGATTATAAAAAAGTATATAAAATAGTGTATTAAAAAAAAATGTATTATAAAAAAGTGCATAAAAAGTGTATTAAGAAAAAGTGTATAAGAAAGTGGATAAAAGTATGTAAGAAAACTAATTATTAAAACTACGGATAAAAAATTGTTTATAAAAACATATTAAAAAATGTACGTAAAAATGTAGATTAACAAAAGCTATTAAAAGATTGTTAAAAAAAAGTGTACAAAAAAGTGTATTATAAAAAAGTGCATAAAAAGTGTATTATAAAAAAGTGTATAAGAAAGTGGATTATAAAAAAGTATATAAAATAGTGTATTAAAAAAAATGTATTATAAAAAAGTGCATAAAAAGTGTATTAAGAAAAAGTGTATAAAATATTGCTATAAAAGTATGTAAGAAAACTAATTATTAAAACTACGGATAGAAAATTCTTTATAAAAACATATTAAAAAATGTACGTAAAAATGTAGATTAACAAAAGCTATTAAAAGATTGTTAAAAAAAAGTGTACAAAAAAGTGTATTATAAAAAAGTGTATAAAAAGTGTATTATAAAAAAGTGTATAAGAAAGTGGATTATAAAAAAGTATATAAAATAGTGTATTAAAAAAAAATGTATTATAAAAAAGTGTATAAAAAGTGTATTATAAAAAAGTGTATAAGAAAGTGGATTATAAAAAAGTATATAAAATAGTGTATTAAAAAAAATGTATTATAAAAAAGTGCATAAAAAGTGTATTAAGAAAAAGTGTATAAAATATTGCTATAAAAGTATGTAAGAAAACTAATTATTAAAACTACGGATAAAAAATTGTTTATAAAACATTTTAAAAAATGTACGTAAAAATGTAGATTAACAAAAGCTATTAAAAGATTGTTAAAAAAAGTGTACAAAAAAGTGTATTATAAAAAAGTGTATAAAAGTGTATTATAAAAAAGTGTATAAGAAAGTGGATTATAAAAAAGTATATAAAATAGTGTATTAAAAAAAATGTATTATAAAAAAGTGCATAAAAAGTGTATTAAGAAAAAGTGTATAAAATATTGCTATAAAAGTATGTAAGAAAACTAATTATTAAAACTACGGATAAAAAATTCTTTATAAAAACATATTAAAAAATGTACGTAAAAATGTAGATTAACAAAAGCTATTAAAAGATTGTTAAAAAAAAAGTGTACAAAAAAGTGTATTATAAAAAAGTGTAAAAAAAGTGTATTATAAAAAAGTGTATAAGAAAGTGGATTATAAAAAAGTATATAAAATAGTGTATTAAAAAAAAATGTATTATAAAAAAGTGCATAAAAAGTGTATTAAGAAAAAGTGTATAAAATATTGCTATAAAAGTATATAAGAAAACTAATTATTAAAACTACGGATAAAAAATTCTTTATAAAAACATATTAAAAAATGTACGTAAAAATGTAGATTAACAAAAGCTATTAAAAGATTGTTAAAAAAAAGGTGTACAAAAAAGTGTATTATAAAAAAGTGTAAAAAAAGTGTATTATAAAAAAGTGTATAAGAAAGTGGATTATAAAAAAGTATATAAAATAGTGTATTAAAAAAATATATATTATAAAAAAGTGCATAAAAAGTGTATTAAGAAAAAGTGTATAAAATATTTCAGGTGTTTGACACACACATAGATTTGGTAGACTGGGCTCAAAGAACGGCAAAGGAGCTTGGTTATGTGTTAGTAACACGAAGATCAAATGTCACAAAAGGCGGAGAAGTTAAAAAGGTGGTCCTTATTTGCAACCGTGGTGGAAAAAAGATAAGCGGTCAACCGGGGCACCCAAAGGGAGTACCAAAATTGACTGTCCATTCAAATTGGTAGGCGTCTGACAAAGGACCATAGTTGGTGGGTTGAAGTTATAGATCACCGACATAACCATCCATCAGCTTGTAATTGGAAGGTATTGCGTACGCAAGACGACTAACCGATGTTCAAAAAGAATTTGTGGACGAAAAGGCGTTGCTAGGTTTAGGGCCAAATAGCATAAGGGACCAATTGAAGGATGCATTTCCCGGTATCTTGACCCGTTCACAAGACATTTCTAACTACCTGCGGCAACACCGGCTAAAGCACGCCCAACAACGAGGGGAAACTCGAATGCAGGTGAAATAAGAAACATACCTGCATGTGGATCATATAACTATATGTTTATTTTTTTAAAAAAATACGAATTCCTTATACTTTGGTTGTTTACCCGTTGCAGATCGTGCTCCAATTACTATCTGACCATCAGTACACGTATCAGTACACGACGGATAGCAAAACCGGATGTTTGACCAATCTCTTTTTCGTACATCCTACATCACTTGACATATGGCGTGCATTTCCTTGGATCATTGAAATAGACGCCACGTATAAAACCAACGTTTACAACATGCCGCTTGTTGAGATTGTGGGTGTCACTCCAACTGGCAAGACATTCAGCATTGCGCACGCACTTATTGAAAATGAGCAACATGCGACATACACATGGGTGTTACAGTGCTTGAGGTCGACGCTCGAAGAAGGCCTCGTCGTGCGTGTGGCACTCACTGATCGGGATCTGGCCCTCATGAAAGCGGTTAAGGATGTGATGCCGGAAACGAAGCTGATACTGTGTAGAATACACATTTGGAGGAATATTGAGTTACATGCCAACCCATCGTTTAGGTCAAAAAAAGATTATGGTTTGTTTAGACACCGGTGGGATCAACTCGTAAACTCAATCACGGTTAAAGAATACGCAGAGAATGAGCAGCGGCTAAAAGTATTCTTGGCAGATAAACCAAGTATATACATCCCGTCCCCATACTGTTTTTATGATAACACTTACGATGTAACCATGTAGCTAAATCACTTTTTATTTTCCTGCAGATCTATATAAGTATCTACAAATACAGTGGCTTGCCTCGTACAAGGAGTTATTTGTGTCATGTTGGGTCGACCAACACCGCAACTATCGTAACTACACTACCAACAGGGTTGAAAGCGAGCATTCTTTGTTGAAGTCAGTTATGCATCAAAAGCGGCTTACGTTCCACAGAATCGTTGAATGTGTTAACTCTGTTGTCAGCGGGCAATACACCGAAATAAAGGGGTCACTGGAACATTGCAGGCAGTACAATCAAAATAAACACAACTATCCCTGTTTAAAGGATTTGCTCGGTAAAGCCTCCCATGTAGCCTTGCAAATTATGGTTGACGAAATTGATCGATTGAAAAATACAGTAAAGGGGACGTGTCAAAGTGCGGGTGTACGGTATGGGCTAGTTGTGGCTTGCCATGTAGTTGTCGACTTCTAACATACATGCAGGAACGTAAGTACAGTTCATTCAGATACAAATGGTCCATTTTACTTAAAAATACTTAATGTAATATTTTTATTCCTGCAGGAAGGCGTGTACAAGAATATGAGATAGATGCATTTTGGTGCAAGCTCGATATAACCCCGTCCACCTGCCTGCCTGAAAATGTGAAGAAAGACTCGGATGATGACGAGCCTGTTGAGGCCTTTTGTGGCGAGGTTACTGCTGCCTTGGAACGACAACCCATAAAACAAAGGAAAAACTTGATGTCCAAAATAAAGGACCTCATCTATCCGGGTCGGTCCAAAATCAAGGATCCAGAGGTCCAAAAGAAAACACGTGGTAGACCTGTTGGGTCAAAGAAAAAGGTATATTATTATAGTCTAGCAAATTATTACTTGTTAAATACTATCATCTAACTTAATTATTCATTTATTCATTGCAGATGCCAGACTTGAACGTATCACCTCCGATGCCACCACCACCAAAGTTGAAAAAGTCAAGGTCCGTGCACGTGACCACACCTAAATATCCGGATACCGCACCAGACTCAGGCTCATGCTACAGAGACTTTCATCCGGCGAGACACAGTGAGCATGTGCCCACGCAGTCACGTTTCGCGGAGCCTGACACCGAATTACGGGAGGACACCCGTGGATATATTGATGACTTGATCCGATCGTCACAATATTCAACAGCAGGGCCGAGTAATGAGCCTACAACCGAAACCCCATTCTTAGATCAGTTGTTCGGCGCAGCCGAACCCGCGTACTATCCTGTGCCACCAACAGCACCAACAGGCTTAATGGATCAGTTCTTCAGTGCCGATACTTATTTTCCTGCAGGTCCTAGCACTACGATGCCAGCTGCACCATCATCGTACTTTGATTTTTTCAATACGGCCACACAACCTTCGATGCCACCAGCACCATCACCTCCGATGCCAGCAGCACCAGCACCATCACCAATATCTCCCATATCAGCTGAGCAGCAATTGGCTGCTCTACCAGTACCACCACCTAACACTAGCCCACTGCAGACGACGGGTATAAAGGGTTACCTTGACGACATACCGAATGTATTTAGACCATACGTCAAGGGGATTATTAATGTCAGGGGTGATGGCAACTGTGGATTCAGGGCACTTGCTGTTGCATTGGGATACGATGAAAACGAAGGTTACGAGTGGATCCGACTACATATGTTGGCCGAGTATGAAAATAACAAACAATTCTACGATGAACTAACAAGATGGGGACAGGTTGAAGCGAGCTTTTTTGAGGGGTTATCGCGGTCTTATGTAGGGGTGTTTAGACCAACTGCCTACTGGATGCACATGACTATGGGGACTATGTTGTTGTCCAACAGGATGGGTATAGTAATTAACTGTTTATCTACTGCCGCCAGTTGGACTTCGTTCCCATTTACCTATGGTCCTGATGAGATGCCTAGGACAGAGCCCATATCAATAGCATTAGTACAGGGTCACGGTCACTATATCATGGTGCAGATGGAAGGTGACTACCCAATGGCCCCGGAGATCGCATATTGGGTACAGGATCGTGTAAGGCCTCCCGTGAGCAAATGGAAAGATTTGTACGGACACCGCCAGTTAGCCTACAATAGATATATAGATGCAACTAAACCTCCTCCCATCTATATGGGAACAGTGGACTCATCTGATTAGGATTGTAATAAAGTTATTTGTTTTTTGTTTTACCCGTTTTTTTTTCCTTTTTTTTTTTATTAAAGGAAACTTGGGGTGTTACTTCATAACTTTATCATGTTTTTACTTGGTATATTACTTATAATAATATATTAATACTACGAAATTTGGGGTGTTAAATTTTTGCAAACCGGATAGTCCAGCATCATTATAAACAAAAAGTACACAAATAATAAAAAAGTCCATATCAAACACAAATAATAAAAATGTACATAACAAACTGTATTTATAAAAATGTCCCTATTTCGTACAAACAAAAAAAGTCTAATCATCGGAATCGTCGTCGTCCTCACCGGCATTATCATCACCCACACCTGGTCCGGATACAGAGCCTGTCCCACTAAAAAATCCACTCATATCCGAGAAGCTACCAAAATCCCCTGATGGAGGTCCAAAATGCGCCGATCTCCCACCCCATAACTGGCGGGGGTCGAAATAGTCATCACCAGGGTGGTTCAAGTCAACATGGTAGCCGGAAGGTTGGGATGCAGAGGGGCCAGAATAGGATGCACGCGGGCCGGAGGAGGATCCTTCCGGAGGTCCATAATGTGGTTGCGGCAACTCACCAGGGAAATCATGGGATCCGAAACCCCTGAGAATCCTCCCTAGTCCGCGCTGATGTCCGGATCGCGATCCAAACGCTTCCGGGAACAACTGCGTTGGAGGTGTCGGTGCAGGATCCTGTGAATGTCTCTGCTGCACAGCTTCCAGACGGGACTGCATATAAATAGTAAGGTAAGTTTAATAAATGGAGCAGTAATTAAAAGTAATTTAACTTAAAGTTATGTATATACCGCAACTTCCGGAGGTTGTAGTCTGTGGGTTGCCGCCCAAGTCGACTCCCACGTGGGGGGTGGCCCCTCCTTCTTTTCGTTATGGTGCTTGGCCTGCAAACAAGTCAAATAATTAGCATTTAAAAAACACAACAATTGTATACTTTTGTTAAAACCAAACGTACCAACGCCCGATCGTGGGCAAGAGAAATAGATCGCCGACCCTGAGTCCCCACCGCCTGTTTGGACCGGTTTGTCTTGTTTGTCTCGGCCCGCTTCACCCGGTCATCCCTCGTATAGAAACTCAATAGTTTTCCCCACTCTTCCGGGTCCATACCAGCTGGCGGTGCTGTCTGCAGGGTATCTGCTGAGCCTACACCCCCCCCGTGCTGTAAAATGCTGAGATTTGAATTTTGACTTTCTCTGCCTATATATGCTAGCTGCATCAGCACGGAAAGCCAGTTTTGCTGCCTTCCGGGTGGGGTCGTCCTCATCAAGCTCTAAGTACTGGTCCATCGCAAAATAGCGCTACGTTGTTTACAAATACAAGTTAGCATTTTCGGGGTTATCATTGAAAAACATATTAAGTAAAAAAATATAAAAAGAAACATATTCTAACCTGTACTTCCTCCAAGATATGGTCCCTCATAGACTCAGGCACATCGTCCCATGACTCGTAGTACTGGGGGACATCTCCGATCAACGAGCCTAACAAAGATTTGTACATAGCCCCGTAGTCCCCGATCGACTGAAAGGTCTTTGATTTGTAGTCGAAGTACATGGGTAACGGGCCTCCATTTTTCTTCAAGGCAGCCTCAAGTTTTAGATTTTTGGCTGCCCCTCTTGGTGGTGGTGGTGTTTTCTTCGAGCCTACAAAACCAATAAGTAACAATAACATAAATAAGTTACTTTAAACGATAAGAATAAAATTATTTCAATGCATAACTAAATTTAATGTAAAGTCAATTTTCTTACCGCTGTTTTTGCAGCCTGATATTTTCTTCCACCACGATCGGTGCGGATCCCTCCCATCGCCGTCGCCGCCGTGAGCTCCTAGCATTTTTCTTATATCTACATAAATAATACACGTATTATAATACTTTTTATATCAACTTTTTTTTAACTTAATTTTTTATATGACTTTTGTACTACTATTTTTTCAATATATGTTTTAATATCTTTTTATACTTATGTTTTAATACTTTTTTTACTTATACATTTTCCTAGCATTTTTCTTATATCTACATAAATAATACACGTATTATAATACTTTTTATATCAACTTTTTTAACAACTTTTTTTAACTTAATTTTTTATATGACTTTTGTACTACTATTTTTTCAATATATGTTTTAATATCTTTTTATACTTATGTTTTAATACCTTTTTTACTTATACATTTTCCTAGCATTTTTCTTATATCTACATAAATAATACACGTATTATAATACTTTTTATATCAACTTTTTTAACAACTTTTTTTTAACTTAATTTTTTATATGACTTTTGTACTACTACTTTTTCAATATATGTTTTAATATCTTTTTATACTTATGTTTTAATACTTTTTTACTTATACATTTTCCTAGCATTTTTCTTATATCTACATAAATAATACACGTATTATAATACTTTTTATATCAACTTTTTTAACAACTTTTTTTTAACTTAATTTTTTATATGACTTTTGTACTACTATTTTTTCAATATATGTTTTAATATCTTTTTATACTTATGTTTTAATACCTTTTTTACTTATACATTTTCCTAGCATTTTTCTTATATCTATATAAATAATACACGTATTATAATACTTTTTATATCAACTTTTTTAACAACTTTTTTTTAACTTAATTTTTTATATGACTTTTGTACTACTATTTTTTCAATATATGTTTTAATATCTTTTTATACTTATGTTTTAATACCTTTTTTACTTATACATTTTCCTAGCATTTTTCTTATATCTACATAAATAATACACGTATTATAATACTTTTTATATCAACTTTTTTAACAACTTTTTTTTAACTTAATTTTTTATATGACTTTTGTACTACTATTTTTTCAATATATGTTTTAATATATTTTTATACTTATGTTTTAATACCTTTTTTACTTATACATTTTCCTAGCATTTTTCTTATATCTACATAAATAATACACGTATTATAATACTTTTTATATCAACTTTTTTAACAACTTTTTTTAACTTAATTTTTTATATGACTTTTGTACTACTATTTTTTCAATATATGTTTTAATATCTTTTATACTTATGTTTTAATACCTTTTTTACTTATACATTTTCCTAGCATTTTTCTTATATCTACATAAATAATACACGTATTATAATACTTTTTATATCAACTTTTTTAACAACTTTTTTTTAACTTAATTTTTATATGACTTTTGTACTACTATTTTTTCAATATATGTTTTAATATCTTTTTATACTTATGTTTTAATACTTTTTTACTTATACATTTTCCTAGCATTTTTCTTATATCTACATAAATAATACACGTATTATAATACTTTTTATATCAACTTTTTTAACAACTTTTTTAACTTAATTTTTTATATGTCTTTTGTACTACTACTTTTTCAATATATGTTTTAATATCTTTTTATACTTATGTTTTAATACCTTTTTTATTTATACATTTTTATATTTTCTAATACAAACATTTTCTAGTACAAACTTTTATAAACTTTTTTTTAAATATATTTTTTATATACTATGTAATACACTTTTTTTACATTTTATATTATTTACACTTTTTTACAAACATTTTTACATAACAAAAACAAGAACAACAACAAGAACAACAACAAGAACAACAACAACAACACAACAACAACAATACGTTAAATCTATATAAGATCGATCCTAATACATTTATGCATAACAAGAATAACATCAAACTAATACATATACTATATAGCAAATTAATAGATACGAAATAAAAAAAAAAATTAAAACTTACTTCGACGTTCGGAAAGGGATAACGACGGGTCGCTCCTAAAGCCTCACTGAAAAAGTGGGTCGCTCCTAAAGCCTCACCGGAATACCTTGGCCGGAAAATATGGGGGAGAGGGGGTTGGATCGGTTGGGGTTTACGAAAGAGGTAACGACGGGTCGCTCCTAAAGCCTCACCGGAATATCTTGGCCGGAAAATATGGGGGGAGAGAGGGGTTGGATCGGTTGGAAAGGAGAAGAGAAAAGCGGGGGTCGGAAATATGGAGTAGGAGTATGGAGAAACTGATGAAGAAGAAGTTTTATTTATTCGAGGCACCTCTTTAGGAGCGACCGTCGCTCCTAAAGAGGGGGTTGACGGGTCAACGGGTCAGCGGGTATATGCATAGGTATCCGCGAGCAATTAATGGGTCTACCCTTTAGGAGCGATAGTCGCTCCTAAAGGGGGGTGGTCGGGTTACAGAATATTCCGTGGTCGGGGTATGTGGCCTGTTAAAGATAGAAAAAGAGTGCTTTAAAAAGAATTTGTGTGAAAAGAGGAAGTTGCAGGTAAAGTAAAAGACTTTTGGGAAAAGTGATATTATGGCTTTTGGTATATATGTTCATTGTACACATACACCGCATACATCGATCTATCTAGCATTTTTTTTAATATTGTAATTTATTTATTAATTATTTTTAATCATTATCTATACTACTTATTAAAAAAAATACCCCATGTTAAAAGTTACATGGGAAAATGTTTAAAATGCTCTTTCATGTAATATTTTCATCTACCACCCTTAAAATATGTAATATTTTTACTTAGCATTAAAATATTTTTACTTACACTACCCTTTAATATTAATGATTAAGTTATACCATCAATCCTTTATTTTTTAAAATATCCCCATTAATAATCTACATCAATCGACGCATCTACCATAAATAGTCGCATTTACTACCACATCGGCGCCGCTACGACTACCGCCGCATTGCGTGGGTAACGTGCTAGTTAATATTTATATTTTTAGTTATTTATCATTATCATTATTTTATTTATTTATTATTAACATTTTATTTATTAATTTTTATTTTTATTTACTATAATTATAATTATTATTATTATATTTAATAAATTATTATGTTTTTTAAATTTTATATAATTTTATTATTTTAATTTGTATTACAAAAACTTAATAAAGGGTAATTTTGTCATTTGTTATAATTTCATCAGATTCCTTAGTTGAATTCCATTGAATTCTGTCGACCAAACACATGACAAATTTTAAAACTTTCCAATTCAAATTCCTTCAAATTCCAATTCCTTTGACAAATTCCAATTGCTTCAAAAACATTCTGCGAACCAAACACCCCCTAACTTTTTAGATGAAAAAAATCTGATGATTAAGAAACAAGACCTAATACCGATGATTAAGATCGAAGAAGGAGTAGAAAGTGAGGAGACAATTATATACACACACTTTTCCATCCAAATCAGGCCATTTTTGGCCTGAAAGTTTTTGGAAGAAAAAACCCAAACTTTTCCTTCCCTATACTTTCTTTTCTTTTGGGAGAAAAACGTAAGAATGCAAAATGGTGGAATTTCTTATCTTTCCTTTCCTTTTGAAAAAAAAAACTCAAGAATGCAGTGTAAAAGTTTGATGTTATTTACATAGCTGCCACATTACCAAACGATCTTGTTTACCCATAAACCGACCTGTTTTTTTCCTCCCGGATGAGGGATGTACAAATAAAGTTGTGATAGACGACGATCAAATTTGGAGAAAATTTTGCTATTTATTATACGTTTCTTATTTATGTCTAAGAACATTCTATAAATAAAGGCTATATTGTAACCTTAATCTATGATTTATAGAATTATCTTTCTCCTCTCTCAATTCTTATCTCTATCTTATAACACGTTAATGTGTAAATAAAATTATCAAGTCGACCAAATTATTTTAAAGTCAAACAAACCTTTTGAGTCGGACTTATTGTTTTCTTTGAAGTAATTCTTTTCCTTGTATGGCTGCATACATGCGTTATGAATTATCAAACATGAAGACACTTCTTAACCAGAGATCTGTTAAGCTAGCTCTTGTAATTGGTAATAATGAGTTTGCTCTCCTTGAAAATGAAATTAAGTTGCTGGTATATGCGGGAAAATACCTCCTCAGTTGTAATTGGCTAAGCATCTCGAGATGGGTTCATGCTATGAAATGGAATGAAGTTCCAGATGCCTCACATACAGGTCCAATTTAGCTGAAATGGAGCAGACTCTCGTGCAGCCACTTCTTACGGCAGGTTGTCAGAATCCATTGAATCAAACAGGTGGGCTATTATATGACTTTGGTGGCAGACCCGGGTCTTATATCAAGATTATGATGGGGAAACATGGAGGCTTAGGGGAAGCATCTTTCCAGAATGCTTTCCCAGAACTTGATCATATCCTTTTATATGGTCATCAAGAAGCGATCTTCCATTTACCTCCAAGTACTTGTGATCCAGAAGAGGTAATAGAGACCATTCAGATTAACATTAATGGAAAAATGGAATGGGATGCATGCAAATCTGAAAAGTTGATTCAAGAGAACACTTTGGAGCATAAGGACATTCAATATCAAATGTCAAGGCAGCTTGTAGAAAAGGGCATTCAAGGGAAGTCTAATCAGTCGAAAGTGGATTCTGATAGGTTCATGATGAAGAGCAAGTTTATGTTTTCTGAAAAGGTAGAAAGTGTTGTTGTGGCATATCTTCAAAGGAAGCATTTTGGATTGGAGGTGAGTTCGATGACTTAAACTGCATTCAACCAGATTGCAAAACAAGAGAGGAATTAGAATTCAAAAGTGTTTGAAAGATTGGTTTTGGTTATTCCTCGAGCTGCATAAAGAGAATGTGAAGTTACAAGTCTGGATGATGATGGAAAGAGGTTCTACGACTTCGGTTTTTGAGGACAAAAATCTTATAAGGGGGAAGTATTGTTACGAATAAATAGTAGATGTATAATAAGTTCATAATATAGGGGGGTCTCATGTAGCTTTTATTAGTTGAGGGGTCAATTGTGGTAAGTTGAAACTTCTTTGTTGGAGTCGGTTAATTAGAATGTGTATCAGTGTATAAATATAAGAATGAGTAATAGAAATAGCAGATATTGATTGATGAAACTTCTTCTTCTTCTTGAATTCCTTCTTCAGTGATTTCACTGTAACACTAAGGTTGAGAGGCTGCTTCCATAAGAGGACCTCCGGCCTAACATTAATATGAAAAAGGAAAACTAAACTGATAAAGATTCACCTGACATTACTGATGAAGAAAAAGTAAGCATTGGCTTAAGACTTTTTCGTGGTTTTAAAAGGATACCAGTCAATACCTTTAACTGTTAAATTTTGATTTTGTGACGTGTTTCAATCTCAATGTTGTTTTTGACCATGTATTGCATACTAATGAATTTTCTTTAGAAAATTTAGGTCCAATATGTTGTCCCACATAAGATAGAAACTTAATCCCTTTTCATTTGGAAAAAATGGAGTGCCAACTTTGAATTTTGAGAGCCATTTAGTCTTTGACAACCATATATCATATTCATCACCATAATTTTACTACTCCGTTCTATTAAATACTTATTCTACAACATTTATACGCTATTCATTTTAGCAAAAACCATTTATCCAAGTCTTTGTACTGAATATATCTTTCAATTGAGTTGAATTCCCAATGGAGGAGCATCGTATGCATGCATTCGTGCTAATTGGTTTGTTTTTACTGTTATCAGATTGTGCAGCACTTGATACCATATCTGCAAATCAAGCTATCAAAGATGGTGAAACAATTGTTTCTGATGGTGAGACATATGAACTTGGATTTTTCAGCCCCGGAAAATCCAAGAATCGATACTTGGGGATTTGGTACAAGAAAATATCACCCCGTACTGTCGTATGGGTTGCCAACAGGGAGACGCCAATCACTGATACATCAGGGATCTTCAAAGTTAGCAGAGGGGGAAACTTGCAGATTTTCAGAGGCGGCAACAACGTGATCTGGTCATCCAATTCAACCGTATTGGGGAAGAGTATAAATCAAGAAGTGGTGGTGCAGCTTCTAGATACTGGAAATCTTGTTGTTTTGGATCACAATAGCACCAACAAAAATCTTATATGGCAAAGTTTTGACTATCCTTGTGACACACTACTACCAGGTATGAAATTTGGGAAGAGTTTGGTAACGGGCTTACAGATTTTCCTAAAATCTTGGAAGAGCCCTGATGATCCTTCTATAGGTATGTATACACATAGAATGTTCACAGATGGATATCCGCAGCATTTCACGTACCAAGGTCAAACAATATTGTCGAGAGTTGGACCATGGAATGGTCTCGGGTTTAGTGGGCATCCTACTGACACACCAAACTCAATTTACTCAGTTGAGTTTGTTCATAATCGTAAAGAAATCTACAATAAATATGAGCTTAAAAGTTCGGTTCTTATAAGGATGGTTATGACATGGGATGGAAAAGCACTATTTTTACTTTGGATTGAGCGAACTCAAGAATGGATCGAGTATGCAGACGTTTCAGTTGATAGTTGTGGTCAGTTTGCACTTTGTGGTCCTTACGGAAGCTGTAGCATCAACAAGCGTCCTCCTTGTAGTTGTATGGAGGGTTTTGAACCACAAAACCCAAAAGAATGGGGTGTACAAGATTGGTCAAGTGGGTGTAAGCCCCAAAAGCCTTTGAATTGTGGGAATGGGTTTCGGAAATTTACAGGAGTTAAAGTACCAGATACACGAAGATCATGGTATGATTACAGTATGACACTTGGAGAATGTGAGATGGCATGCAAAAGGAATTGTTCGTGCACAGCTTATGCAAGTTTAGATGTGAGAAACGGTGGAAATGGATGCTTACTATGGTTTCATGAGTTGATTGATATCAGAGAGTATGATACAAATCAAAGTCTTTACATAAGAACGGATGCTGCCAACTTAGAAGGTACACAATTAAAAAATTGTTTAATCATACATTAGGCACTCATATTGTGTATTTAGTTGATGTAATGAACATGTAACCAACTATTATCCTTGTCTTAATGAATTTAGGTCGCGTAATCATCGAGCCTGTATCCAAGGAGAGGAAAAGAATAATCATCATTATCCTCTCAATTTCTTCGGTTGTGTTTTTTCTGTCTGCAGTAGCATATGCATGTAAAAAGAAAAAGAAATGGCCTCACATGAGAGGACGAGGTAATGCGAACTGAAAATTATTTTTTTAGTCTACAATGATGCATGTTGAAAAGATACAGCTTCTAACTAATCATGTAACAAACAAAAATGGAAAATATAGATAAGTGGAAACATGACTTCCATATCCGTGATAAAAGTATGCGGAAGGAACAGTTTGATAGTTTACAACATTTTAGCCTACGTAAATTGGCCAATGCCACTGATAACTTTAGCAACTCTCTTAAGATTGGAGAAGGGGGCTTTGGTCCAGTTTACAAGGTATGTATATTCGTGATGCTTTTTGAATAGAATGTAATGCTTGTCGGTTTCATGAGCCGCTAATGTCAAATGTTCATAGTTTAAGTAAACATAAACCCTACCTTTTTAATCTTTTAGGGTGTTTTGGAAGACGGACAAGAAGTGGCTGTGAAGTGTCTCTCAGAAACATCCCGACAAGGGCTTGAGGAGTTCAAAAATGAAGTCGTTTGTATTGCCAAACTTCAGCATCGGAATCTTGTGAAGCTTCTTGGATACTGCATCCATAAAAGTGAACTCATATTGATTTATGAATACTTGGCTAACAGAAGTCTGGACTATTTTCTCTTTGGTTTGTCTCTGCTAATTGCTGATGCTCGTTTTACTTTCACACACTTAATGACTTAAGGTTACATTTTACTAACAAGTTAGTATCTATGTTTTGGCAGATGAAACCAGAAGTCTAATGCTTGACTGGCCTAAGCGCTTTCAGATTATACAAGGGATAGCCAGAGGTATTCTTTATCTACATCAAGATTCCCGCCTTCAAATTGTTCACAGAGATCTGAAGGCAGGTAATATCTTGCTGGACAGTGACATGAATCCAAAAATATCAGACTTTGGCCTTGCTAGAACCTTTATCGGATGTGATGCTACTGCTAAGACCAAGAAAGTGGTTGGAACATAGTAAGAACCCGTAACATGAGGTTCATTTCATTTTAGAAAATGAAAGAGAAACTCGATTGCATAGTAATGTGTATTTTTATTTGCAGTGGTTATATCCCTCCTGAGTATGCAGTACACGGGCATTTCTCTGTGAAGTCAGACGTATTTAGTTTTGGCGTCCTGGTGCTAGAGATAATTAGTGGAAGGAAAAACAGAGGATTCTCTCATGAAGACCATAGTGACAACCTTCTTGGACATGTAAGTAAATTTGCAAGTGTTTTTATTTAGATCATAGTGTTTTAGTATAACCAAGAACATGAGTTTCGGTTTGATGTAGGCGTGGAGACTCCAGAAAGAAAATAAAAGTATTGAAGTTATGAGTGCCTCTTTACGCGCCACGTGTAGTGTCCCGGAAGTAGTACGATCAATACATGTAGCACTGTTATGTGTGCAGAATAATGTAGAAGATAGGCCGACTATGTTGTCAGTGGTTTTGATGCTGGCGAGTGAGAGTGTGTTGCCTCAACCTAAACAACCTGCATTCTACACTGGTGAGAGATGCAAGGAAATTCAGTCTCTTTTGTTAACTAAAGAATACATGATAACCAATCTGTATGCTCGGTAACAAAGTACATGTTTTAAGCCTAACATTTATTAAAATACACGAGTTTTCTATTTTCTCCCACCGTAGAGAGGTTAATTTAAATTTTGTTCTTGTTTCAATCTCTTCATTATAAGGTACATATTCTATACTTTGGTTAATTAATTAAACTGCATAGATCTTGTCTTCCGTTGCGTACTTTGTGATTTAATGTGATAAATAGTTATATAACTCAACAAAAACTAGATCACATAATATAATATCATGAAATATGACTTTTCCATGACAGCATGAGAAAATGATTTTGGCTTTTCCACCATGAGTGTGATTGTGAATAAAAGAAAACAATTGTCCACAGTTGCTAGCCTACAATTGCTATTCATTTTCAAAATTACTGCACATATTGCTCTTCCATGTTTTACGCAATTCATTTTCAAACTTGTCATGCTTGTAAATTTCACACGCAGATTTCATTGAAAAACGTTTTTATTATGTGATCAAATATTGTCAATCCGATATTACAAAATCAATACTAGCCATCAATTATTATAATGTTTTTGGGTCCGGGATGTCATTCACTTAATGGGCGTACACCCCGTACCTCCAAACCCATATCCAAGTGTCATAGCCAAATCCCTCAATTACACTAAATTAATAACAATCCTCCCCAATTTAGTGCAATTCCGATACATGAGAAAATAGTCAAAACAAAAACTTATGCATAAATGAAAATGTCTTGAAGATTGAATTTCCATCTTAGTATATTACACATTCCAAATATTCGAGAATCGGGGTGTTCTAAGAATTGAACCCTTCAACCCATTTGAATACCTGAAAATAATATACACACAAGCTTTCAAATATCTAAAGTTATCCTGACGCTATACAAGTCATGCGTCCATATCCATTCATGAATGTATCCAAAGCTAAAAGTCCAAAGCTTTCTTAAAGCGCCAAAACTTCACATTTATATAGGTAGTTCTACTTTATTCATGCACATGCTATTGCACTTTTTCAAAGGAACTATTAAAAAGCTATACTTCAACCTAACCATCTGCAGGTCCGAGCACATACCTTGGGATGATATGTAAAATCATGTGCTCCAATTTCTAAGTGTAAGCTTTCCACATTGAATTCAGCTTCTGATTAATGTCAGAAGGGAATTGGGTATCTTACAATTAGAAATTTAGGTGGACTTTAAACCCATCCCTTCAGCAGACTTATTAACCAAGTCTCTAGCTAATCCCTTCGTCAAGTGATCAGCTAAATTTTGTTGAGATCTTACAAACTCTATAGAATCACCCCATTCGTGATAAGTTCACGAATCATGCTATGTCTAACACCTAAGTGTCTAGACTTTCCATTATACATCTGGCTATAAGCCTTTGCCAATGTAGCGGCACTATCACAATGGAAAGAAATGGGTGCTATAGGTTTAGGCCATAATGGAATCTCATAAATCAAGTTTCTTAGCCATTCTGCTTCTTTACCAGCAGTAGCTAATGCAACGAACTCAAATTCCATTGTTGAGTTGGTAATACAAGTTTGCTTCTTGGAAGCCCATGAGATAGCACCTCCCCCAAGCAAAAATATCCAACCAGATGTAGAAGAATGATCTTCAACATTGGTTATTTAACTCGCATCAGTATACCCTTCTAAAACCGAAGGAAACCCAGTACAAGATAAACTATAATCTATAGTTTTCTTCAAATACTTTAGTACCCGCCTAATTGCTTGCCAATGATGAGTACCAAGATTACTAGTATACCTACTCAGTTTTCCCACAGCAAATGCAATGTCAAGCCTTGTACAAGTCATGGCATACATCAAGCAGCTAATCACCTTAGAATACTCAAGTTGTGATACAACTTCACCTTTGTTAGGCATCAGCTTTATACTTGGATCCATAGGTGTACTCACCGGAGTACAGTCAAAACAATTGAATTTCTTTAGCACCTTCTCAATGTAGTGAGATTGAGAAATTGAAATTCCTTTGTTTTCACGTTTGATCCTTATACCAAGGATAATGTCAGCCTCCCCCATATCTTTCATGGAGAAATTTGATGACAAAAATTCTTTTGTTAAGTCAACTTGATTCTGGTCAGTTCCAAATATCAACATGTCATCAACATATAGACAAATGATGACTCCTTTACCAGAATCATCAAATTTGCTATATACACATTTGTCAGCTTGGTTTAAATGATAACCATTTGACAAAACCACTTGTCAAATTTTTGATGCCATTGTTTAGGTGCTTGTATTAATCCATATAAGGATTTAACAAGTCTGCAAACCTTGTTTTCATTTCCTGGCATGACGAAGCCTTGAGGTTGGTTCATATAAACCTCCTCATCCAGATCACCATTCAAGAATGTTGTCTTCACGTCCATCTGGTGAATGACCAGATTGTGAATTGCTGACAAAGCAATCAGCAGTCTAATGGTAGAGATATGAGCCACTGGAGCGTAAGTATCAAAATAGTCAATTCTATACTTTTGTCTAAAGCCTTGAATGACCAACCTTGCCTTGAACTTTTCAATAGTTCCATCTACCTTCATCTTCTTTTTGAAAATCCATTTGCAACTCAATGGTTTGCAACCAGGAGGTAGATCAGCCAACACCCAAGTGTTGTTGCCCATGATGGATTCCATCTCATCATCAATTGCTTCTTTCCAGAAGGCAACATCCTGAGACTTCATTGCTTCATCAAATGTTTTTGGATCATCCTCAACATTGAAGCAATATGAATATTGGGTAAAAGCATCATCTCTGGAACCCTCAATTAAGTATAATTGAAAATCTGGTCCAAATGATTTAGGTTTCCTTTCTCTTTTGCTTTTCCAAAGCTCAGGTGACTAATCAACAGCCTTTTTAGAGACTTCAACATTACAATCATTATCGGTTCCATTGGAGCTAGAAACCATATCCTTTGGTCTAGGCATAGATAAGAAATGATTCTCATCAAAGATTGCACCCCTTGAATCAATTACGGAATGAAGCGCATATGAATCATTAGGTTCAATAACATAGAACCTATAAGCCTTGGAATGTTCAACATATCCAATAAATATGCAATCTATACCTCTTTCACCTAAACTTTTCTTCTTGGGATCAGGAAATTTTACAATAGCCCTACAACCCCACACCCGAAGATAATTCAAGTTTGGTTTCTTTTTATTCCAAAGTTCATAAGGTGTTATCTTGTTCCTTTTGTTAGGAACTCTATTAAGCAAATAACAAGCTGTAAGCACAGCTTCCCCCCAATATCCATTACTTAAACCTAAATAGGATAGCATGGAATTAACCATTTCTTTAAGGACCATATTCTTTCTTTCTGATATACCATTTTGTTGTGGTGTATACGGAGCCGTAGTCTCATGGATTATCCCAACGGATTGGAAATATGTTTGATCAATATATTCACCCCCTATCCGTTCTAAGCCTTTTTATCAAAGTCTTTTGTTAAAATTCTACTTCAGTTTTAAATATTTTAAATTTATCTAATGCTTCATCCTTAGTGTGTAATAAATAAACATAACAATATCTAGAAGCATCATCAATAAATGTCACAAAATATTTATTATTCCCTAAAGTAGGAGTTGCATGCAAATCACATAAATCACTATGTATCAATTCTAAAATTTCAGAATCACGTTTCACATTTTGAAATGGTTTCTTAGTGATCTTTGTCAACATACATGTTTTACACTTTTCATCATTTATGTCAAAGGCCGGTATTAATCCATCTTTAGACATTTCTTGCATTCTTTTAAAGTGTACATGTCCTAGTCTAGCATGCCAAAGAGTAGAATCGTTTATGCTAGAAGTTGACATAAACACTACTTGAAACTAAGTTTTTACGAATTTGTGGTACATGCAAAACATTAAATAAAGAAACAACTTTTCCAGAACTAAAACTCAAATCCACACTTCCACGTCCAAGTATTGGGGCTGTTGACTCATTTCCCATATGAAGAACTGATCCGTCAGGTACTGACTCGTAAGTCTTGAACCAACATCTATCCTTGCACACATGGGTATTTGCAAACGAGTCAACCCACCACGCAACATCATCCTGCACAAAATAAGCCTCAGTTATATACGAAACATAATAATTCTCAAATGAATCATTATATATATACTGACCTTTCGAGTTTTGGTTGTTAAAACCATTTCCCGAACCGCTTGTGCCAGATCCATTGGTATTTTTATTACCAATTTTAACTCTGCAATCCCATTTCAAGTGTCCGGATTTTCCACACTTCCAACAAGCCAAGCTAGACTTCTTGTTGGGACCAGCTTTGTTAGCTTCTTGATTGTAACATCCCGAACTTTTAATTAATGGTTGACTTGAGTCGTTAGGTCAACACAACGTGTCCGTTAAGTCTCTAAGAGATTTAATGTTTATGTGTGATTAATGTGCATTATGTGTAAGTTTTTAAAGCCTTAATGATTCATGTGTTAGTGTGTTTAAGATGATTAATTGTGATTAAAGTGTTAGTAAGTATTCCCGTTAGGTTGTTTAAGCCTTAGATGTAAAGATGTGAAGTGAAGGGGCTTGAATGTAAGTTTAGAAAAGTGTGTACAGCAGGTTTAGGGGTAATTAGACCCTAATCCCTGTCATTATTCAGTTCCAAAAACACATTCTTCAAGCCCTAAGTCGTCCCTCCTCTCCTTGATCAATTCTTGTGCGACTTCATACGTTTTCGGGTGTGTTGATCAAGCCTTTTGCATCCTTTTTGTAATCTACAAGTAATATTCTCCTTGAAATCTGATTTTATGAGTCATAGATGAGTATTCAATCCAGGCCATGGGGTTTGGGTTGGGTTAATTAATTAAACGGTTACCGATTTCATGTTACTCGGGTGATTCAATGATTGATTTGTGTGGTAAATGATTCAAAGATTAATTGGTATTTTCAATGAGTGATTTTGGTCTTATTTTAAGTGTATTTGATGTTCATAAGACCTGGAAATGTTTTAAAGTCGTTTGAGATGTGTTTGGTTAGGTTTTGGGGTTGTTTTTCACGACTGGTCGTCGTAACTCCCGTTATGGTTGTGTAACTACCGTTAGCTGGGTAATTGCGATAACACCTCAACTGTAACTCCTGTTACAAATTTTCATAATTCCCGTTAGGTGCGTAACTCCCGTTACAAATATTCGTAACTCCCGTTAGGGACTGATTTTTGTTAACATTTTTAAACGACCATAACTTTTGAACCGTAACTCCGTTTTTGAGGAATAAGCTATCCACAGAATCGTGAGAGAGTCTACTTTCTAATGGTAATGCTTTTTAAATTTGAGGATGATGTCAAGTTTACAGAAAGGTTAATTTAGTGAGTGATTTCCATGTTCCGTCGAGTTATGTAAGCTCTAAAGTATTAAACGAACCTCCGATGCATCAAGTCTTGTCATGGGTGATATTTATAGGTATCTAGGCTTGAGTCATGACCATAAATAGTGGGTAATTGATAGCTCATTATGTCGTTTAATGATTATAGGTAGTCGGGAATACTTGCAAAGCTCGGTAACTTACGTTATCATTTCTTGTGCACTCCATTGAGGTAAGATACACTACTTTGACACGCTGAGGGTTCAACATAAACATAGTTTTCATATAATAACATCCCAAATGGTATCTTGTTTGCTTATGGGTATTTGAGATTATATGGGAGGTGATATGGGCTATGTAGATGTATATAAAAGCCTGAAATGCTACCCCAATGATACGTATTGCTATGAGATGTTATGTATGCTTAATAGATGATATGATATGAAATGATGTACGATCTAAGATGATAAATGTTATGCAATGTTGTAATGATATACGATATGCAATGATATATGACGATGTACGTGATGTAACAATGTATGCGATGTGATGATATGAAATGAAATGCTATGGAATGTGATGTATGATGATGATATGTGAAATGTGCATGATTACATGGCTTGTTCATCTAGTTCACTAGACTTATTAAGTTGCCATGACACGTGCACGTTTAAGGGCCCAAACGTAAAAGATGTATATGTGATGATTGTTTAAGTTGTGTAAACAACTAAACTACATGTGATGTGAAATCGAGCTCGTAAATCTGATGTGAAAGTGTTAAGCTTAACCCGTACTTACCCTAGCCCGGTTAAATGCGTTTATGTGGTTGCTTGGGTGGCTCCTTGCAACATGGTACAACGTGAAGAGTAATACGGGAGGTCTTACCAGCCCCATTCTAGTTGAACATACAGATTACTCCTGGATTGGCTTACCATTCCTTAACGACATTGATGTACTACTGAATGGTGGTTCATCTAGTCGGGTGCGACTTATGTCACACTTAACGAGATGCATATGTTATATGAGATGCGTGACTTTTGTCACAATTATAAAGATGTTCAAATGTGATATATGATGATGCAAAAGATGACTAGGCACATTTAGGATGACCCATCCTAATATGAATGATATTGATGATATGATATGTAAGTGTGATGATATGTTTGAGGATATGTGCCTTAACGACTTAATATGACTTTTATATAATTTTTAAATAGACAAACGTTTTATAACTTATGTGTTATCTTATTTAGCTAATTCTTTAGCTAACACTTGATCTTTTAAATGTGTTGTGCCCTCAGGTCCAACAATAGTGAGCATGTAGATGTGAGAAGATGTGAGGCATGGGTAGATGATCTTGAAGCTAGCTATAGTTTACCCATAGTGGCTGCTCGCTTTAGACATTTTGCTTTATGTTTAAATATTAATGACTTGTATTGATAATGTACTTGGTTGTTTAATGTTGGGCAACCGATGGATGTAAGGGCAATGTTGAGATCCTATAATAAGTTATTTGTTAAAGTATACGAAGTAGAAGTACTCAAGAGTATTTAGTTCCAAAGTGATCATGTCTCTCAACTGTGTGATTAACCATTTAAGGCGAACATTATACTTCTAAAGTCGAGGTTACACGTAGTTTTGAGACGTTCTAATAAAGTTCTCAGTTTCGTTTTGATCGTGAGGTCGAACCTTCAATCGATGTGTGACTAGTACTACT